>NW_017536979.1:220542-231151 GCF_001853355.1 Bactrocera latifrons | reverse complement strand
GCTGTGCCTGTGTTCGGGGCGAGCGTTCTAGCACATCGAGCGGCGTACAGAGAACCGGGCGCACTTCCAGGCGCAGTTATGGTAAGCTCCAGTAGTAATAGGTAATATCTGTCCTTCGCCATGTGTGGTCTTTATTTGTGCAGGTCCCGGCGTGTTCACGCCCCGATGTTTTGAAGGCAACTGCAGCGTAAGCGAAGCTGAAGATCTGAGCAGCCAAAGCATCTATTCCTGCTTCAAGGAGCTCCACCAATTGGTGAGTACTGAAATGCGCAAATATATTGAAAACTGCCGTTTAGTGCGGTTGCAATTAAGATTTTGTGTTTCTCTAATTATTTCTTTTCATGCAAACAATCAATTCCACTTATCACTCAATGCTAATTGGCAGTGTCATTGATCGTGTCTAGAAATTAATTCATCTAGACTCGTCGATGTCCCATGTATCACATATACATACATACACATATACATGTTTGCAGTTTTATATGAAAACGTTTGTCGAGTGTTGCACTGGGATGCGCTTCCTTAGCAGATAAGACGACAACAATGCATTGCTTAGAAATTCTTGAAATAATTATTTTTAGACGAATACCGATATGAGTGGAAATTCGAAATACTGGAAATGCATTTCTACTTTCATTTGTACAAACACAATTTCTTATAGATATTTGCATGTGATCACTTATGTTCATATGTAGCTAATTGATTAGAAAAGATATTCAGGAAAATGTGGACGAAGTTTTGTTTCTTTTAACTATGTTTAACAGAATTCACCCAGGTTTTCAAGAATTGAAACGTTTTTATACTGAACTGGGTAAATTTGCCACGAAATTTGTAACGCCCAGAAGGAAGCGTCGGAGACCCTATAAGGTATATATATAAATGATCAGTGTGTTGAGTTGAGTCGATTTAGGTAAGTATGTCCGTCTGTCTGTTTGTATATATACGAACATAGTTACTAAAAGAAATGCACCTGTGAAGGGTATATTACCTTCGGTGCAGCCGAAGTTAACGTTTTTTCTTGTTAATTAATAGAATGATTTTATAGTTTTTCAAAATATTTTGATATTTACCCCTTTAATTTGTCAAAAATCATATTTATTGACATTAATTCAACATATATACGTACCTCTCAATTCAACCAGAAATTGTAGCTTAATGTACAATCATTTTTGTTTCACCTGCACTACTTTCAACAAAAGTTTTGAAAGCACTGCAGTTTGGATCTTAAAACTATATCGCCCAGTTTTGGTTTAATACATTTAGAAGCCTAGTATAAGTACTTTTTTTAATGGCCATTTTGATAGATCGCGCGTGAGTCGTGCCATGCTGTCATGTTATTTTTGTTCAGTATTGTGTCGCATTTCATCGTAGAAAGACTTACGCCTATAACATAACATAATCGGCTTACTGAGCATTCAATTTGCAACACCATCACCCATCTTGAGACCCAGCATTCATTATTGGGTAATATTCGACCGAATACACCACCTCCAGCACAGAGTGAAGAAAATATACCACACTTATATAGCTGAGAGTATATACGAAGACCGTGAAAAGTCCTTTCGGCGCCGTTCGCAGCAACTCGGACTGATGTATGGAATGACTTGGCGTATTTTACGTACAGATCTTAAATAGAAAGCGTGTAAAATACCTTCCCAAGCGGTATCAATTCGTTCTATGGGCTCTTGAAAAATTGCAAGAATATCCGACATTTTCGAACCAAATTTTATTCAGGGATGAGGCTCATTTCTGGCTCAATGAGTATGTAAATAAGCAACTTTGCGGCATTTGAGACGAAGGGCAATTTGAGATATAAGTTGCCATTTTATCCAAACAAAAAAAAAACGGTTTGGTGCGGCCAACATTTCTAAGAGATAATCTTCAAAATATAACTGTCAAAGAATGTTCTTTCGAATCATAATAAAGATTCCCCATTGAAATTGAAGTTTCTCTGTTTTTTCTTTAAAAAAGTAAGAAACCTCGAGATGGATTACCCTTTATTTATACTAAACATAACATTATATTAGTATGTGTAATCGATACGGTGTCATAAATTTAAAAAATCCCTCTAATATATGAAACAAAGCAGTCTCAAATATTTAATTGTTACCGCAATTAGTCACATTCTGTAATAATTCACTAAATATTCCAAGTCGTAAAATCGTGAGTCAGAATCAGGAATCGATTTGCACAGCCCGTTCCTACGGCGCTTCTAATACTTTTATAATACTTTTGCAAGATTATCAGTAAATTGATCATTTAATTGCCAATTTTAATGCATATATAGAAACACATGCACATGTGCACGCGAGCAAAGTTCAGAAACTTGCGGCATTAATCTGCGATAAGCTTAAATTCCATGGAGAGCTCTGAGAAAATTGTGTGATTAGAATATAATATGAGAATCCAATTGCGAGTAAGTACAAATTGTTAATACCATAGTCATCATCGCGCTTACAGAACTTATGGCTTCTGTGCGGCACCACCCATGACAAGAAGAAGACTTCTCGCCTTTAAACAATCGCAGCAGCGCTGAACTCATTTCTCATTTGAATGAACTTTTTCGCACAGGCCGCACCAATACTCTTCCTTATATTTCCTTTTACTGTAGTCATCGCTAAAAAGGCAATGAAACTTGCTCATGAGCTATTTTAACCCACGGTCTTGAGTGAATGTTGGCCGTTTTGGTGAACAAAATCAAAACAAACATCGGATATTTCTCCGAAACACACGAAAAGCGGGGCTACATATGCTGGCTTGTTTATTTAAGTGATTTTTAGAGAAATAGAGTTGAACTTCTATAAGTCGAAATTCATCATTACTCGATTCCTTGAATTGCTAATAGGTGTCAAATTTCATTCAAATTTCCTTCCATAATTCAACTATATGTCAAAACCGATCATACTTCTCTTAAGCTCCTCAGCCCTATTAAAAATAAGTACAAAGTTTCTAAGTTATTGGGATTTCCAACGTATTTTTATTTGCACTGTTTTTGTTGTTATTGATTACGACTATTGTTATAATATATTTACTACCTATGCCGTAAATTATAAACTCACCAAGTCTAAAACTAATACTCATATTAACATTAAATTACATATTTACTTCTACGATTCAACGTAAAGATATTCAGCCTACTCGCCAATACTTTTAGCCACACTGTCAATGCCGACCTTCTCGTTAGTTTCCGCCGGCGTCAATGGCTCGGCTTCGCTTTGTGAGTTGGGATTATTTGGTTTGTACCGATAGGCAACAAACATGAAGATGATCATATCGACGAACATAATACCAGAGAAGAGGAAGAATTCGTCGGCTTGTGAATCGAAAAGTTTCAGTTCGGCGATAATCACGACGATCACATTACCGAAGGCAACTGTAAGTAGCCAACATGCTTGCAGTACCGACTTCATTGACACTGGAGCTTGCGCGTATGAAAACTCTAGGCCAGTCACAGAGAACATAACCTCGCCGAGTGTCATAATTACGTATTGAGGAATTAACCAGAAAATAGACATCGAATTTGGTTCCGTTACAATTACAACATTACTTTTATAAACACCAGTCGTTTCTTCGTTTATTATAACTGTGTATCTGCCACCAACTTTGAGATACTCGGCGGCAGCTAGTGTGTTATCAACGAAAATTTCATAACCGCCAGACTTCAGCTCGGTTTCGTTGCGCAAATTGGCGGGTTCTGTGTGCTCGATGGAGCCTTTCTTAGTTCTCCACTCAATTTGCCGACCTGCCTGAACGTTTGCTAAAGTACGTACAAACGGATAACCGCGACTGGGTTTACTTATAGTGTCTTTCCCCCATATTAACGGATGTGTGGTGTTTTTCGAATTCAAAAACAAATAATGTGCTGTTGTTGTATCGAAAACAAAGGTCTGCTTTGGAAATGCAAAGCAGTTTAGACCGGCTTTCTCGGTGAACTCAAATTCGACATACAAATGATTCGTCGAGTCAATATTGATGCTGCGGTTCACAAACATGTCGAGCGAAGCAATGTCGAAATTTAAATCGGTCAAATTAGAGGTGATGGCATAGTTACAGTTTTCGCCATTGTAGACACGAAGCTGCGCATTTCCAGCTGTTGGCAGAATGGGATAGGTGTCCTATAGAAATATATTTCATTGAGATAAAGTATTTACTAACATAACCTCAATTACCTCAAGGCTTAGCTCCACAAGACCGGAAACAATGAAAGCTATGCCCGCAAAAATGCCACCTAGTGTTAACTTTTGCAATGGACGACGAATGCCGACGAAAGCAAGCAGAGGGTAGAAAGCGAGTTCATAAAGCGGAATGAAAGCCAGAATTAAGAAAGGATTTATCAGTTGCATTTGATCAGGTTTTATATTCCATGAGCCCATATCGCCATCCATACGCGTTGCCTGAATGGTCCAACGTGAACCCTGCTGATCGAAAAGCGCCCAAAAAACGGGTAAGGGCAAATAGAGTACAAGAACACGCATCAACACTTTGACATCTTCGATTAATTGACGGTCATATTTCTTATCGGCATAGTCCAACCAGTGTTCACGAGGATTGGTCTTCTTCTCACGCCATTTGGTAGCAATTGCGTTCTAAAGAATGTAAGTATATCAAAATAATATTTTCCTAACTTCATTAGATATTTGGAGTGAACTTACACCAATGGTTTTGCTGACTAACACGACCATATTTCCTGCCGGTGGTTTGTTCTTGTAAAGGGGACGCCCCAACGCGAAGACAACTACAACTCATATTTTAGTAGAAATAATTGCAATTATAAATTAAATACTCGCCTATCGAGATAACCACAAATGAAGCTGGTAAGCCAAAAGCCAGCGAATAGCAGTCCTTTTCGCCGAAACAGTGTACATCATCGCGTAATATTGGTGTTGCTGTAATCGAAATCAATGAACCAGCATTGACTACAAAGTAGTACATTGAGAAAAAGGTGGTCATTTGCTTCACTTGTTCGGGTAATTTAAACTGATCACCACCAAAAGCGGAGATGGATGGTTTTACGAGACCCGAACCCAAAGACATTAATCCCAAACCGACCATGGTAAATGTCGTAGCAGGCAAATTCAACGGTGGCACCGCACCAAGAGTAACCAACGCTGAACCAGCAACATAGATGAACGAAAGATAAAAGATCGTTTTGAATTTACCAAGCCAACTATCCGAGATAATGGCACCAAAGACGCACAGGAAGTATCCAATCATAGAGTAGACATGGAATATAACGGTAGTGGTGTCATCGTCATAATCAAGCTGCCGACTCAGATACAACACCAGAATGGCTGCACGTAAATGGAAAAAAGGAAGGATTGCCCAATCAGAAAGTGCATAACAGTACTAAAAGAAGATAGCTCGACACTTACTTCGCAATCCATAGGAATGGAAACCTCTGCAAAGCTCATAACCAATGATAAAGAATATTGATTTCGGAAAAGGTAGTTTCTGAAAATAAATCGAATTATTTTTTAATTTCCTTCATATCAACGTATGTAATGGAATCGGACATGAACGGCAGGACTTTTTTGACAACCATTGAATTTTTGAATTTCTGACCTCATTAGAGTATACATTTACTATCAACACTGGGCCCAGTCTCAGTAGTATTACCGATAACTCAAATAGCCACATTTTCAGGATCGTTCGATGTCGAATTTTTCTAATTGAGGGTAAGGAGTTGAGAATATAGGATGACGGTAAGTTAGCAAGATAACCAATTAGCAATAAAGATTGTGTTCCAGTTTCCAGCAAATTATAGAGCTAAGTGAGGCTGCTTGCATTAGATCGTCGTAAAGACCATTTCAATTAAAGGAAATTAAAACCAGATATTTGGTATATATATTCATAAGCTTTCAAGTCCCTCTTTTGAACTTTAACTTATATTCGTCGTTCATGTAAGTAACAAGGTTAATCGAGAGCCCCTTCCCTATGTGCCATGAAATTCACCTGAACTTGTCCCTCTGCTTCAGAAACATTGGAAGCATGGAAGCTACCGCCATTGCCCGAAGCAGTAATTTTCTTATCAGCTGGGCCAGTGTTAAGTTCAATCGGATTCGCCAGTGAATTATCGCCAATTGTTGTAAGCTCATGAATTTCATCGGTCGCCGATTTTCCATATCCAGCTCTTTCTGGTTCCGTGCCTTGGGCAACGGCATCGTTGGGTTTATTATCTGCAAATATGTACAAATAAGAAGTTTAGATTAAGATTAACTATTTTGTTTATAACTTTGTTATATACATAAGTTTATAATATTGCACGAAGGAGAAAATTATTGCTGTATTTTCGTGAGATTTCATGCGATGGTGCATTATCGCACTTCTTTGCTCAATAAATTCGTAAAAATCGAAGATCGTTTGTATGGTAGCTATATACTATAGTGAGTCGTTCTGAACAGTTTCTTCGGAGATTACATTGTTACTTTAGAAAATAATCTATACAAAATTTCGTGAATATTTCTTGTCAAATGCAAAAGTTTTCCATACCTGCACTAGATTCCGATCGTTCAATTTGTAAAGAAGCTATATGCTATAGTAAACCGATCTGAACAATTTGTTCGTATATTACATTATTATCTTAGAAAATAACCTGTGCCAAATTTTGTGAAGATACAATGTCAAATATGAAAGTTTTCCATTGAAGAACTTGATTCCAATGGATAAATCGACTCATCTCAACAGTCTGATAATTTATATATATACTTAATAGGGTCTCCGAGTCTTACTTCTGGGTGTTACGAACTTCGTGACAAACTTAATATACCCAGGGTATAAAAATTCACCTTTCAATTTGATCACAGTAGTATATGTTTTCGTACAAAAAAAAATTAAAAAATATATATATATGTATGTACACGATCCGTAGAATGGCTAATCATTCCAGGGCAGATTAACACTATTCTTTTTTATTGCAAAACTAGTTTCTTGTATATTTAAACAGTCTTTATTTAATTCTTTATGATTACGTAAAGTTGAAATATATTTTACATTTTTAACTCAAATTGTTTACCTTTATGAAAAACTCATTTCCATTTATTTAAAGCTACTTTTTCCCGAAGAATACTCGCAATGGTTCTAAACTGTATCTAAAATAGCGAACCAATATTAATCGAGCCCAAAGAGGTTTTTTACCAATTGACTGTGCAAACGTATCTTTCTTTTCAAATACTATGAACACTCCTTCGCAACTCACAAAAGATATATTATATTATAGGCTCTAATAGTTGTAGAGTTTGTTGATAATATAGAAAATGTTTATAAAATTCTGTATTATTATTTTGACCTTATTTTAAAGGAGGATTCCTACTAAGAAAAAACATATTTTCGAAAAAGTAATTTTAGCTTCTTTCCAAATTATGAAAGTTTTTTTTAACTTCTAAACGTAAAAACAGAGTTCAAATTTTTAAATCAGATAATATTAATGTAAAGGAGGTTCATCGATAATTTAAAAATTTTCTGAAAGTGACTCCATAATGTATTTAGTATTCATATCTCACAAGCTACTCAATGTACATATCTCAACAAAATTTGCTGAGAACCAATCCTTCAAGTTTCTCCTCCTACAGTATGAATGTGGGTGAATTACTGCGCTTTGGTTGTAATAACAAGTTATTCAGAAATTTGTTATTTTAACCATTTAAACCCGAATGAGCAGTGTCTGATAAATGAATTCAATGTTTACATTTCAGCTGCGTTTCTGTATCTCAAAATTTGTAAATGATTTCGTTTGAAACTGGATCACTTGGTTAATTTTGATTAAGTGATTTTCAATTTACCATTTTCCTCCGTCATTTTTGCCCAGAGGTTTTTTATTTATGCTTAAAATTTGCTTTGTGTTGTTTTTCAATCCTCCTTACACGACCCTTTTATCAATGATGCATTGCACTCTTTATTTATCCACTTGTGTTTTTTATTGAGACAAATCGCAACTTTCACGCCAAGTGTTAACGTGCGCACCGAGTTCGCTTTAACTTGTTATTATGTAGTCACTTTGGAGAGTTACACATCCAAATCCACTAACGACGATTAACAGAATGAATTTTTGAAATAATTCCGGCACAGGTTTAAAAACAATCAGTAACAAATAAACCATATCGCTCCACCGACTTACGTATATACAAAACCATAAACACAGTCCACTACAAGATATGTATTTTCAGAAGAATAATAAGAAACAAGTAAGGGAGGGCAGTGCTCGTGCCGAAGCCGGCATTCTTACGTTATAGGTTTATGTTGTGCTTACGCACGTGGAAACGAAACTGAAATCCCATCTATCCAATACACGATAAGAGCAAATAAAACTACAGAATTACAAGTCGGTGGATGGCTGTTCTGCCGCTAAAGAACGAGGTGATTGGATCAAGATATCGGCGCTGAAGAAATTTTTAGCGGCATGATTATAAAAGCACTGAAAGATATAGCTGGCAATCGTCAGCATCGAGGATACACGCACACACACATTTTCACGGGTGTAAATTAGCGCGTTTCTTCGCAAAGGGGTCGTGACCAGCGGGTGAATGTAAAAGGCTTCAATCAAATTAACTTTCCACAATTGCTAATATTGCAGCAGACAGCAGCCAAAAAAAGCGCTGAACATCTCTTACATACGGCAAACAATAATACAGTTAGTAAACGCCGCCACAGCAGCGACACAGTAGCAGCAACAGTACAGAAGTGAGAACAGCCACAACGCGCCGTCGAACATTGCCAAGTCATGTTGTTTACATTGTCTATCGCTCTAAGTGCAAACGGAAATGTTGAAGAGCGGCGCGGCAGCAGGTTAGTGTGTCGCTCGACTTTTTTCTGTGCATAAATGCGCTTCATGCCACCCTTTCGGCCACCACCGCGCCGCAGGAGTGTCTTTTTAAGATGGCTTAATGACAACAATCAGTGTTTATCAAATCTTTCATACATTCATACACACTTACTTACTTAAGGATTTATTGGAATTGAAAGAACATAATTGCGATAAGTACCTGTATCAATAAAAATGCTAAACTAAAGTACTAAATAATCGCTTTGTCTGCATTTTTACTGATTTATTAGTTTATTGGTCAGTAACCGATAACTATATCTAGAAAAAAAAAAGTGTTTTCCAAATAAACCAGTTTGATCGATAATTTACAATAAGAATTAATTACACAAGCGTTAATAGTTCGCACAAAATTGCAAAGGAGCGCGATAATGCGATAAAATTGATTTATAGTCACAATAAAGCGATGTTAAATAGATTAAAATGTAAGTATGCTTTGGTGTTTTAATATTTGAATATTTTTAAGGACTTTTTTACCCCTCATCAGCTTTGTAAAACGAATTGGTGTAATGGAAGAACCAAATTCTTCAAAATTCTCAGAGCAATATGTTCTTGTCTTTGATGAAAACTCGCCGCAAGCGAAACGTATGAGAATCGACTATCTCAGTTTTGTACAAAGGTTTATACGGGCGTGGCATTATGAAATAATCTATCAAATGAACCAAGTGATGGCATAAGGCCATGCATATTTAACCTAACTGGATTTCCACCGATTTTATTTTGTTTTTAGGAATGAAGTTGAAGTTGGAATTTGAAATACAGTTAACGACTTAATATCGTAAAGCATATATTTTAGTCATAAAATTGCCTCGGCTTTAATAAGTTACAAAATTTTGTTCAATTTGCTTTCTTGGGAAGTCTGTTCACCAACTCCGGTTAACCTAAACAATCATTATTTTAACGTTGCTTTAAGGTTGCTTTAGTCCAACACTTTTATTCAAAACCAAATTATAATTGGTGTTGAACACGCCTTTAATTTCAGCCACGTATTTAATTTACATGTAAGTAAGTTTTGGATAATCAAACACAAAGAAAATTAAAACAAACTTTTATATGATAAAAAAAATGTTGTTATTGTATACAAAGTTCAGGTCGAAATGGCCTCACTTTTTATATTTGAAAAAACATTTTCCCGCTTCAGAATCACACACTCTAAGCTATATACATATATCAAGCTCTTCTCAGAATTTGAAATAAGACCTAACGAATCTTCCAAAAATATTTTATTCATAATTTGGAGAACATACGTTTTAATGATGTTAACGTTATTGCCTCTATTCGTAAATAATATTTTCACTCTATTGAATAGTTTGTTACAACAGTATTTAATATACATAAACCAAAACCACATCGACGCGTTTTTAAGAAAATTTCAAATTAAAACCAAAATATTTATGACTAAGAAAAAGTTGGTAGTCCGATTCCGTGAGATCTTCATGCATCTTATCAACAACGCGTTGATTCTAGAGTTGCAATTAGTTAAGTCACACTATCCGCTCGATAAGTGCAGGTTAATCTACTCAAATTCAAGTATACAAAACTAATGCCAAGCCAATTACGCGTCTTTCAACAAAAAGTCAATATGACTGAAACAAAAACCGCATATACATATAAAAATATATCGATACCACTTCCAATCTACAAGGAATTGTAACGAATCGATAATGACAATAGAAAAGTACGTCGCCACATGCCGCCTTCTACATCTATGGATACTACATCATTTGAACGTATTTGAAGTATTGCGATCGGCATTAGCGGACGTAGCTTTTCAATTAATATTCAACTACACCC
>NW_017536979.1:197823-219357 GCF_001853355.1 Bactrocera latifrons | reverse complement strand
GCTGTGCCTGTGTTCGGGGCGAGCGTTCTAGCACATCGAGCGGCGTACAGAGAACCGGGCGCACTTCCAGGCGCAGTTATGGTAAGCTCCAGTAGCGATATGTAATATCTGCCCTTCGCCATGTGTGGTCTTTATTTGCGCAGGTCCCGGCGTGTTCACGCCCCGATGTTTTGAAGGCAACTGCAGCGTAAGCGAAGCTGAAGATCTGAGCAGCCAAAGCATCTACTCCTGCTTCAAGGAGCTCCACCAATTGGTGAGTACTGAAATGCGCAAATATATTGAAAACAGCCGTTTAGTGCGGTTGCAATTACGATTTTGTGTTTCTCTAATTATTTCTTTACATGCAAACAATCAATTCCACTTATCACTCAATGCTAACTGACAGTGTCATTGATCGTGTCTAGAAATTAATTCATCTAGACTCGTCGTTGTATCATGCCTCACGTGTACATACACACATATTTAAAGTTTTATATGAAAACGTTATGAATTTCTCCAGTGGTGCACTGGGATGCACTTTCCTAGCAGATAAGGCGACAACAATGCATTTCTTAGAATTTATTGAAATAATTATTTATAGACGAATGCCGTTATGAGCGGAAATTTCAAATTTCGAAAATGCAGTGTAATTTGCATTGATGCGAAATATGTGTGGGATTATTTATGTGCGTATATCAATGATTACAAAACGTTTTTATGATTAGGAAAAGCCTTCAAAAAACACTTATGATCGCAGTCTTAATCTGTTTGACTATCTTAAACTCAATTGGCTAAAAAGCCTTTAAGTTAGTGGTGTTATTTAACAGTTTTCCGAATAGTTGAGGTATGGATTTATTTGCTCTCGATTATGTTTTAAAATACTTCTAAAGGGAATACTCTCAAAATACTTGTAGAAAGCTATTCTAATATGCTTAACGTGTTATATTTTTCGATAAGGAGTTGAACTATTATCTTCTTCAACATAGCTCTCACTTCAACGGAAAAGAAAAAAATTTCATTTCTAGATTGGGGCTTCTATGCTCTATTTTTCACTTTGACTGTTTAACAGTCGGGGCTGGTATTAGCAGGTTTTTCTCAGCTGTACTTTTACTTATAAAAACTGTTTTGAAATTCCTGGAAATTATTCGGAAGACCCTATCTGATTTCCTCTTGACCTAAGACAATGGGAATCCCTGATCCCATACGTATTTAATTCGTTTATTACATTTTTGCAAGCTTATCAGTAATATATTTAATTGAATTGGCTATATCAACACACATATACATACATACATACATTAATATATTGAAGTGACGCGAGTAAGCTTAATTTTCTTGGGGAGCTGTGAGAAAATCGTGTGACTAGATTAAAATGTGAGAACTCAATTGCGAGTAAATACAAATTGTTAATGTGTTGGACCTGCTGACGTCTACCCAGCACCTTCCACGACAAGAAACACACTTCTCGCCATTAAACAATCACCGCAGCGTTGAACTCACTTATCATTTGAATGCACTTTTTCACACAAATCGTAGCAACACAAACTCAATTCTGATTACCTATACACCAACACTCGCAGACATCAACGCATACACCAATTCATAGGCATCAAAGTAATCGTAAATAATAATAACGAGGAAATGGGACGCATCTAAATTGGCTTGGGTGTTGAAGCCGGCACAATGGCACACATGACAAATGCCCGCAACGTCAATTGTACATACACTTTGATGCATACATACATTTGTGTGAGTGCATGAATTCCTATTGGGATCCATTTGCAGTGCACTTTCATTGAAAAAGTTCAAAGTCAATAACGATCGTCAACCGGCAAACCGAGCGGCACAAAGCGGTTGTAGCAAACATACAATACATATATATGTATAGTATATGTATGTAAATGCATATCTGTAAAGCCGGCAGTTTGTCAAGCGGACAGCTGGTGTTTAGAATAGGGAGTCCAGCTGCACGGCTAAGCAAGTTATCAAACACGACCAGCGCTAACAATAATATCACTGCATTCGCATATTAGTGTGTGTATATGTGTGTGCGTGTTTATTAAACTAATAAACGCGAATGATGTTTGCTTTTGATATCTTCTTAAATAGGTTAGACAAGTGCTTACAATCATTTACGAATGACTTATCAGAAAATGTGCTACTGAGAGGGAAAGGCGAAAAATTTACATAATAAGAAGCACTCAAAAAATAACTCCTTAAAATTGTCTGCTCTGCTCTTTGGTTTCACAAAACGTATGTTTTATATGACAATCTCCACAGTCTGTAAGAAAGAGCTGCATACATTTTCGATTTTTGAGAATTAACGCCGGGAAAAAATTTCGAGGTAACAGTAATTTAATGACTAAGTATAACAAAAATTGATTATAATAGGCGAAATGAACGATTATAATCAACCAAAAATCCGGAACCCTGATTCCATAAACTCTTACCGCGACACAAAGTGATTTATAGTATGGCCCAGATGATCGGAAATAAGTACATATATCACGTATTTGGAGGATAGAACATTGATTTTGTTTATTTTTGCCATGCAACTCAACTATGCTCGGCTAAATAAATTTTATTAGGACTCACTTCCTATATTATGAATTGTATTATGGATTGTACTACTATGGGCAAAAAATAGTAGGACTTTATTCGTAATCTTAAAATTCTTCATGAAAACCTATTTCATCCACCTCAAAGTGATTCCCCTTTGCCAGCTTTCTTCCAGTCCACGAAACAGTTTTTAAAGTCAATTTCCGAAATAACCTTTAATGCGCGTACCGATTCACGATTAATACCTTCCATTGCCTCAAAATTATTTCCCCTTATTGGTCGTTTGAGTTTGCTAGCCAGAAGTCATACGGTGGTTGGTGGTTGTTGAAATTTTTGGCGAAAAACTGACGAAAACTGACGAAAACTCAATGCAGTATGCGACGGCACATTGTTGAAAGAAGTTCGGAGTGCACCCCACTTGGATAATCGAAGAAAATTGTCAGCATAATCTTTAAGGCCGCGACATTCGGCCGATTGATTGTCTGTTTGCGGGTCGTAAACATAGATTCAAGACTCATCGCTAGTAATAATACGTTTCATGACGTCCTGGTAGTCGAAGATCATTTTCACAGATGTTAACGCGATTTTATTTTCACTGGTCCTTCCTATATTCCAATGATGCCGATAAGATCACTTACTGTTAATCGTCGAAACTCGAGCACCAATTCTTTTATTTCATTGACGTGTTGATAATCGGTTGTTGGCCGTCCTGGACGTGACTCGTCCTTAACGCATTCTCGACCCACTTCGAATAATTTTTAGCTATGACAAACAAATTTCGCGCGACAAAAAATTATCACCGAAAGCCTTTTCCATCATTCTGAAAGTTTCGTCACCAGAAATTTGATTCCGCACATCTTCTTTGCGGAACTTCTGGAACTTCTTTGTTGAATAATTTCACTCATCGCCGAATGCTCAGACTACTTCAGACAGATACGACATTTGGCACAGATGTCACTGACAATCATACCAACCTAGAAATACAAAATATGTTTCTATGAATGGGTTTTCGCGCGAAATTTACATAAAAAAGTCTTACTTTTTTGCCCACAGTATTATATGGGACTAGGGGAAGTTTTAAACCGATATTTACCATATATTACATATAGCAAAAGCCATCTACCTAACTTCCTTAAAATTTCTCTCCAAATAACCGATGTATGCTGTAAAGTCCCTTATACACGTTAAATATTTTGTGGCTAGAAAGTTTGTGTTAAGTTTTATTTCAATTTATTCATTTTTGGTTGTTTTATCTATTGTAAAATTAATGGATCAATTAGCATTTAAAATGATATAAGTAATATAAATTTAATGATAAGAATGTTAAGAGAAATGCATTTCAAAGTGGTCGCGTAGTTGTTGAAACATGAGATTTGACCCTAAGGTGGTCGATTCCATACTTATTGCCTTATTTTTCCCCACGTTTTAAACCACAGATATATGTATGTAAATTTAAGTTTCAACTTGATATTTAGTTATGGTTCTTAGCATACTCCGAGTTTAGAGACTGATATCTAAGCTAAACTAAATCATAATCTGAGCCAAAATACAAAACTAAATATTTCTGATATCAAGATTCCCAAAGACACTCTTACTGCATAACTTATAACAAAAATTTGACAGTGCAAATGTTATTAACGAAAATTTATCGATTTTTAAAAATATATAAGCATATATCTGCAAAGAAACTCAGAGCTTAATACACGTGCTCTATTCTTACATGCATATACTCGTTTTTAGTTATTTCGAATTTGATTTCTAGAAAACGCCCGATTATTCTTATTTAAGAAACTGCATGAAGGAATCCACTCATAAGCCCTAAAATCATGTTCACATAATTGGGTTTACAATTAAATCTCAAGGCAGAACAAATATGCTGAGAAAATTCCATGAATCGCCGGCGCTAAACATGTGAATGCATCGCTCTCAAAGCGCGCTTCAGTCAAACTATTCACTAAAACTTTGGTGTGAGACCTACGAGCACAAACTAAAAAAACTCTACACGAAATCGCAACATCTCCAAGTAACATTATTTGCTAAGCATTTCTTGTAAACAGAGAGTGCGAGACAATATTTACCAAAGTAAATGAATAAATTGAAAGTGGGGAAAGTGAAAAGCGCAGAGAATAAGACAGCTGAGCGCGACGCAAGCGACCGCCGGAGGGGGAGGCTGGGCTGCGACGCCCACAGCTGACTGGTAGCTCACCGGAGCGCCAACAATTGCTGTTGCTTATTGCTTTCACGACGCGGCTACTGCTCTGGCGTAGGTGCTGCCTCTGCCGCTGTCGCCGGCTCTGCTTTGGGCGCTGCTGCTCTATTGATGTTGGTGGTGCCGCCTCCATTTTAAAGCTGCGATTGCAGTCTGCAGCGCGTTATTCGTGTAACAAGTGTTGAGCGGTGCTGACGGTTGCAGTCCGTCAAAGAAAACGCTTTTAATTTATATTTAGAATAATTTTCTATATTTTTTTTTCGTTTTTCGTCTTTGTGCTTTACTTTTAAAGCATTGAGTGTTGGCTTAGTGCAGTAACTCTTGTTGAAATAAACAACACAAGATATTTTTAAATTTTATTTACGCGCTGCAAACAAAGTGCTGTGACCTTAAACAGCAGCTTTTCAATCTGCCGTCAGTGCAATTTTTATGTAAATGTGATTTTTTATGCGTTTAACCTTTAAACAACTGTGTTTTTTTTAATACTTTTCACTTAAAAGAACTTGTTTTACTGTTCATATGCGAAGAATTTGTGTTTAAAGTGTCTTTTTCACGTGATATTATTTATTGAAATTTTGTCTGAGAACCTAAAGCGCGTTATTACTGTTAGCTCAAGTGTGCTGTGAAAATTATTGCGCGTAATTTGTTGCTTTCAAAGTAGACTTAACGGGAAAACAGCAGCACCATGGTTAGCAGCGTCCTAAAGATATCGGAAAAAGCGGTA
The DNA here is from genome assembly GCF_001853355.1 of Bactrocera latifrons. Classification (NCBI taxonomy): domain Eukaryota; kingdom Metazoa; phylum Arthropoda; class Insecta; order Diptera; family Tephritidae; genus Bactrocera; species Bactrocera latifrons. Next base: position 213,886 of record NW_017536979.1, on the reverse strand, counting down.
AGGAATTGTGTTATATCAAATTTTGTAACAAAATAGTAAAAAATATTGCAAATATGTGCAAATAAGTATGTAACATAGCACACACGCCTATTTTAGACTCTAGAACGTGCCTTTCTTACATCTCATACTTAGTAACATTCTGTAATGCCTTTTGAAAGCACGAACCACTGGCGCTACGCAACTCCTAATCGAAACACTAATTAAATAAACTCACGTAAATGAAAATGTTGGCATAACTTGTAACCGTTTACATTCTGCACTTATCGGTAAAGAAATATGCCCACCGGCAACCTAGTTAGATAATCACAGAAATGCATACAATATTGTCATATCACTTCTAGCGCAGAATAATAATAATTTTTTATCAGTTTATTATATTTGCTTAACACTATAGTTGAAAGAAAACAAAAACATAGAACGGCTCTAATCTTCCTTTTCAATATTAATTATTGCAGTCTCTGATACAAAGTGATAATTAATAGCTCCATGTCCCAGTAACACAAGTTTTCTGATAAACATTGATTTGTCTGAAAAATGTCTTATATCTGGCGCGATAATTCTATATTCTGCTATAATTCTTTCCTTAAAGCTCTACGTTAAAGTGCTTGAAAGATGATTTATAAGGTTAATGTCCTTACTCTTTGGTAAGATTGATGTCCTCGCTCTGTGGTGGGTGATCCAGAAGAGGTTTCAACAACCACTGATTAGTAATTACACTCTTGCAACCTGCTGAAACGGAATATAATAGTTTTTATTTAGACTTGTATTTAATGCAGTAAGGTCTAAATAGGAATAGTAAATTTTCATAATTTTTTTTTTTTTTTTTGGTGTTTAAAAACAACTATTTTCTTACTATTTATAGTCTCGGTATAAAATATGTATCAAAAATTAATTTTTTTTATTTGAAAATAAGAGTAGATACTCAAGTACCTTCTAATTTTCCTTGAGTTCAGGGAAAGTCTGTTCATTATACTTGAGATTGCAAAAGTTGGATGGGAAAAGAATTGTTAGGATCTGATTTCAATTTCGTAAGCTATGCTTGCCTGCCACCTAAATTAAATAAATTCTCCCCTACTTATTACAATTTTATATCAGTGTATTTCTACCAAAATAATAATGTTTTTTAACAGCATGAGAAATCTCATTTTTATATTTTTTTTATTACTTTCTGACAGACGTGAAGTTATGCAAAGCAATTCGAAATGCACTTTTTCAATTTAAATACAGTTAGCATTATTTCTTTGCTTATATTTGTAGGTATGTATTCAATTATTTTATTTGTAAAAGCGCAAATATTTCGGTATTCAAAGTTTATTGCCTTTGCGAAGCAACAAAACAGTGAAACATGTTGAAAGCATATTCGCACATTCAATATTTAATCAGCTAATTCAATTATAATTAAATATTTTGATGTTGTCAATCACAACTTTGGGTGATTTGTTATCGACAAACACGTTTATTAAATATAATATAATATGTGATTGACTTTTCTAAGCAGCCGACCTTAGCCCAACGAAAATTATATCTTCCAAATCACGCAAACGAATACAAAAACTTATTCCCAAACACAAAATACATATAATAAATAAATACAACGACAGTAAAATAATCATAAATATCCAGCTAAATACCAGATAATGGCTGAGATAAAACGCGAGACTAACGCATAACAAATGCTATTCGAAATGCCATCGTAAAGGCTACACTGGTAGACATTATTTTAGGAACGCTGTAGTTATTGCAATGAATTACTTAAACATTCCACACAGAGAAAGCTAAAAATGTTTGTCAGTGCAACTTTTTTTTGTAAATATGAGTATTCTGCAAACTCATTTAGTTTTAATGATTACTTTTATCTAATCGGCATAAAGACTTTCAATGCTATATTTATAACACTACAGAATAGCATATTTTATGGTTCAACACTTTAAAATCTTCTAAAGAACATGTTTTATTTGGCAAAATAGCGTTTATGGCGGTCTCATTAGTTTCTTAAGCGCTATTTACGTTGTTTAATGACATTTCAAATTTGAAATAAATCCTCTCATAAAGTAATTACCATTTGCATGGACTATATTCTATATAGTGCCCACCAAACAATTTATAAGCAGGTTCCTTGTAAGGGTATCGACGTGTTGACACGTTGCACAAAACGTAAGATTTATGGGAGCACCAATAAATGTTTCAAATATTTCCAATATATTGCATAATACAAACCGAATTATTTGCTGATGTTTAACACTCCCTGACAAAAGTTGATCGTTACTTGAACGGCATGCCAAACGAAGTCCAGTTTGCACGTATAAATCGGTTTGTGATTTAGTTCTGAAACAAAAACAAGTTTTATAATTATTGCAAACGTGATCCGAGTAAAAATTAGATACAGTTTGTAAGAGTGTGTTGTATAGTATATTTTTATACGCTCGCAACATTCTCCATAGTGTAAAAAAGTTTTATTAAGAAAATTGCAAAAGTTGCAAAAATTTCAAAAAAAATTCTAAAATTCTAAATTCGCACTTAAAAGAATTTTGAAAGCCATTTGACCTTTAAGAAGGTGATGATTGCGATTTTAAGCCAACCAAAATTTATATAAAATGTCACTGAACTAAATTTCGATGGATAGACTTTATTCGAATAGTGGTTCTATGGGAGAGTACAAAAATCAATTATAGAATGAACTAACGAAATAATATTTTGGAATCGTTTATTTTAAATGCCTTCATTGAAACTTGAATTATCTGTCTTGAAATTCAACGAATAAGCGTCTTAAAATTTTGTTATGTTTTTAATTTTTCAGTGCTGTAGAAATTGATAATACATATTTAGGCTATGAACTGTATATTACCACATTTCATTATGATAGCTCCATTTTTGAATTTTAAAGTTAAGTTAAGGATATTTCTTTTTTTAACAACTTTTTTCTAATATAAAAAATAGAATATTTTATTAGAAGTTTATTATTGTTAAAAACACTATTAACAAAAAAATTCTGAAATTTAAAGAAAAAAAAATTTTTAAACTCGATCATTGCGATGCCAATTCCGGTGACCCGAGTAACTTCCCACAGCATCGGCTAAAGTGACAAAAAATACGTTTTTTAGTTAAAACCTTAACTTAGAACTTGGACGAAGGAAAAACAATTGCATTTTTGGCAGACATTTTTACAAAAAAAAATTAAAAATAACATTTTTTTTTGCAAGTGGTTTTATCTTAAAGACCTGTGTAAAATTTTATGAAGATCGGTTGAGTAGTTCTCGAGAAATTTTGCCAATCGACTTCAAAAACACAGTTCCGAGATAAAATGCTTAAAGACGGCGCACTTAGCCTTGCTAGCCTGGAGCGCAAAAGTTCTTAAGGTTGTAGGTCCGAAACTATTACTCAGATCAACTTGAAAATTTAGGACAATATTCTAGAGGTGTTTTAGAATTTAATAAGGAACTCATAAACCCATGTAACCCCTCAGGACATTGCATAATGGGATTTTGCTAACGAACCTATTAACTCAATTCTCAAAAGCTTGGGATCTAAATACGTATTCGCGTCTTGTGTCACTAAAAATTATCTAACACAAAAACAACAAACACAAAAATTAAACAAGTAAGGAAGAGTTAAGTTCGGGTGTCACCGAACATTTTATACTCTCGCATGATAAAGTGATAATCGAGATTTCAGGCGTGGTTGTGAACCATATTTGGTACATGTCATCACGGTGTTAAGAAAAAATTATATACCGAATTTCATTGAAATCGGTTGAGTACTTCCTGAGATATGGTTTTTGGTCCATAAGTGGGCGACGCCACGCCCATTTTAAATTTTTGGAAAAATCCTGGATGCAGCTTCCTTCTGACATTTCTTCCTTAAAATTTAGTGTTTCTGACGTTTTTTATTAGTCGGTTAACGCACTTTTAGTGATTTTCAACATAACCTTTGTATGGGAGGTGGGTGTGGTTATTATCAGATTTCTTCCATTTTTAACTGTATATGGAAATGCCTTAAAGAAACGACCCGATACAGTTTGGTTGACATAGCTATAGTATTTCCGAGATATGTACAAAAAAGTTAGTAGGGGGCGGGGCCACGCCCACTTTTCCAAAAAAATTACGTCCAAATATGCCCCTCCCTAGTGCGATCCTTTGTGCCAAATTTGATTTTAACATCTTTATTTATGGCTTAGTTATGACACTTTATAGGTTTTCGGTTTCCGCCGTTTTGTGGGAGTGGCAGTTATGGAGCCAAGAAATACGTGTACCAAGTTTCATCATGATATCTCAATTTTTACTCAAGTTACAGCTTGCACGGACGGACAGACAGACATCCGGATTTCAACTCTACTCGTCACCCTGATCACTTTGGTATATATAACCCTATATCTGACTCTTTTAGTTTTAGGACTTACAAACAACCGTTATGTGAACAAACCTATAATACTCTCTTTAGCAACTTTGTTGCGAGAGTATAAAAATATGTTTATAAAGATTGTACATTCTCACATCCCTTCCTTCCTACATTCAATTAATTGTTTTCACTTTGTCCGACATACACTGCTCTTCCGCTTTCAATTTCAACCCTGAATATTGTCCGACAATTAAATAATTCAATTAAATGCTTTAGCAACATTTTGCCCGTTTTGCTATCGATATCATCTTGGCTCTCTCTAAATAAACTCAATTCAATTTTATTGACGCGTTCTATTAGTTATCTATTGCATAGCCTTTTGTTTACGCCAGCGCTCCCTGCACCGCGGCAAATATATGACCTTACTGCTGCCTAGCATTCAAATTAGTGACGACAGTTAGGGCTATAGAATTTACAACAACAAAAATATAAACGGACCATAACAGTACTGAATAGAGGAAGTGAACATTTTGCCACATTCAAATCGCTGAACAACCTTTTTCATCGACAATAAAGCAAGCCATTTTTGTGTGTGTGGTATGAGGGTCAAGCGGCCGATGCACTGACCGCACGTGAGTGACTGCAAAAATATTACTTATGTACCTATTTAAATATGTATTGCGGATCCTTCAGTTCCTCGTGCATGTTTTCTAATAGTTCTGCTGAGTTGTTTGTTGTTGAGCGCAAATTAATTTGGGGAACGAAAGCAATTGATTTACATACATATATGGAGCATGTAAAGAAGCCTGAGGGGTGATGTAAGGTCAAGTACCCAGTGTCATTTATTATAAGCGTGCAATCATTCGGTAACTGGATTTACTTCTTTTCACTGCAAATAATCACGAGCTGATAATTCACTTTTATTTACGCGTAGACGCGAGCTTGTGTTTGTGTTTGTACGGGTGTCTGATAAAGTGAAAGATTGTCGCTTTACGTGCGATGGCGTTTATTTGTTTGCCTGCATGTGATAAACTAAAGCCTACAAGGTGGTAGATAAATTAAGTATTTTTGACGAAAACTTTAGCGTCATTTCTTCCGTGATTTTACTTTTTGTGTGATAATAATGAATAATTATTCCGTCATCTTATAGCTCATTTACCTATATTTTTTAAATTAAATATTTTTAATCGCTAATTGTGTTTTATTGGATATATATAGGAGAAATATTAAATCCACTGACTTAGAATCTACACCTTTGACTGAATTCCTTAAATTACGTTATTTGGAAGAATTTCTTCTTCGTTTTATAATTTTGCAAAAAAAGGAAAATCTGTTCCTCCAAAAGTACCTCAGTTTCAGTTTTATTTTTATTTTTTTTTTGGTAATTCTGCTTTCCGCCAATTGTTCTTCTCCACCTGGTCTTTCCAACGGAGTGGAAGTCTTCCTATGCTTTCCCCGCCGGGTATTGCGTCGAATACTTTCGGAGCTGGAGTGTTTTCGGCCATACGTATGACATGATCTAGCCAGCGCAGCCGCTGTCTCCTAATTCTCTGAACTATATTAATGTCGTCTTATATTTCATACAGCTCATCGTTCCTTCGAATGCGATATTCGCTGGCCAACGCCATAAATCTTTGGCAGCAGCTTTCTCTCGAAACCTCGTAATGTCAACTCATCGTCCATGCCTCTGTACCATATATCAGGACGGGAATAATGAGTGATTTATAAAGTTTGATTTATGTTCGCCGCGAGAGGACTTTACTTCTTAATTGCCTACTTAGTCCAAAGTAGCAGCTGTTGGCAAGAGATATTCTGCGTTGGATTTTCAAGATAGACGAAACTATTTACAACTTCGAAGTTATGACTGTCGACAGTGACTTGGGAGCCTAATCGCGAGCGTGACGACTGATTGTTTGATGGCAATATTTATTTGTCTACCCCCGTTCACTGTCAGATCCATTTGCTTTGCTTCGTTATCTAGTTGCCTTGTCTAAAACCTCGTTTGGTATCGAACGGCTCGGAGAGGTCCTTCCCGATCCTGACAAAGCTTTTGGTATTACTCAACGAAAATTTCCTTACAACATCTTGGATTTCGATCGTTCAGTTTTTATGGCAACTACATTCTTTAGTCGTCCGAAATTGGCCGTTCCAACAAATAAGCAACATCTATGGGATAAGAGCATGTGTGCAAAATTTCAGACTGATATCTCAAAAACTAAATGATTATATCACATATATGCAAGGAAACGGGCTTCAATAAATCGACTTAGCTCTTTTATACATCTATATTTTTTGTAGGGTCTCCGACATTTCTGGGTGTTACCAACTTCGTGGTTTTATGTTTAGGGCATACCATAGCTGAGGAGCTTCTTAATGAGAAATCTAGCTAAATTCAATGAACGGAAAACTATTTAATATTTTTATTTAGTTCTGTAGAGCTTTTTTCGTTCCTCTCTGCACCTGCTCACCGAAACCGAGCTACTCAAATCTATGGTTATACATAGTGTTCATAAAATAGTAGGAGAGCAAAGAAATAATAAAACAATCTAAAACCGAAAATCAAAAACAACAATAGTAACGTCAATTCGCTTTGTTTAAACTGTTAGAGACCACACATTGACGTAGTCAATCATGCGCAGTAGCCACACAGTCTGCATTCGACCGCGAAGTTGTTAAGTCAAACCAAGTCAAGCCAAACGCGTTGAGCTTGAAGGCTGTAGGCAGGGCACTACAAACAACGAGCAATATTTTCGTTTTTGTTGACAAACTTTGTGTACTTGCGTAACATTTTGTTGTATTTGAAGCGGCTTTAAGCATTTTTTACTTACTTCATCGGTAATTTTGGTTGTCGACGCTTCCACTAACCCCTTAAGTGGTTGTGTTTAATGCATTTAGAAGCTTAAAATCGTAGTTTGTGCCAAAGCAACAGTTACCAAAATGACTGATTTGATCGAAAGTGTTAACGCTGCCGAGTGTGAAGAAATCGTTCAGCAGCAGCAACACAATAAACGTTTGGAGAAACGGGTGAGTTGGAACGCAAATAGGGAAATACTAAGCGTCTTAAGCTGAATGCATGCATAAATTAACTGAAATACAACAACTCGACAAACATTCTATATAAATATATTATATATGTATAACAGGTTATGTTAATTGTTTACAATGTGGAATACTTAAGCGGTTGAGAGTGAAATTTATACAGGTGTCAATAATTTGAATAAATTATAAACAAACTACAGTTTCATATGAACTGAAAAACTTATTTTGAAATTTAATATAACGTGTGTGTAAAATATGTTAACTTTTTTAGTTAAAATAACCACCCACTAATTTCTAATACTTTTTGCCGTATTCGTCAATGTCGCACTATTTCAAAACCTGACTTCCGCATAAACACCCACAAACCACATCATGCATCACGACAAATATTAAAATTTTTGTCGCAAACGCTAATAGTTTTAAAACAAGCAATGAATGAATTTGTATACAGAAAGCTGGTATTTGATAAATCGCTTGTTTTGCAGTGGTTGTGTTCGTAGTCACTTACCTTGACCAAGAAACTTGGTTGGCATACATTATTTATACTGGATGCGGATTCTTATGTTTGTGATAATTTGCTTTGAATGTATTCTTACGGTGTTTTTATAAAAAGAAAACAAATTTTCAAAATTGCATGTTGTATGCGAGAGAAGTGTTATAGTCATTCGATCTGGCCGATTGCGACGCATGATCACACCCTATTCATGCGAGAATTGAAAATGCAGCTACATTTGTATGAAATATCATTCCAAAAACTGAGGAAGCAATTTTTATAATCACTAAAACTAAACTTCGCCTAAAAAATCGTTGGGTCAAAACTGGTCTCTTTGAAAAAGATGTTTTCGAAAAAAAAATCGACCCGCTCTAATCAACCGTAAAAGTTGAAGTCAACACCACACCTTATCAAACGCCTGAGCTACGTCGAAAAATATAGCTGAGCAGTACTCTATGTGTTCAAATGCCTTTCTTATTTTGTTAGTAATTCTATTTACTTGCTCTACAGTGCTATGTTTTTCACGAAACCCGAATTGGTGCGTTGGTATTGTATTGTTTTCGTGTAGGAAAGGAAATATCTTTGATAGTAACAATTTTTCAAATATTTTAGAAAGTCAGAATAGAAAACTGATTGGTCGGTATGACCACGGAAGATTTCTGAAACTCCACAAAGATTTAAAATTCGTATAGTTGAAGGTAATATTATGTTTGAAAAGCAAAAACCGACTCTCGCAACGTATAATTTATTTTAAAATAATCCGAACAGTATTTGGCATATCCGCTTAGCCAATTACAGTTGCAAAATTACCGTATTAATTAACTGAAATACTGTTAGTCGGTATTGTTGCAGACAGTTTTAAATAAAACATCCAATTTGCTGCCAAACAGGCTCTTTGTACCTTAAAATAATTTTTTTATTGAAAGTCGCACGCCTTAAAGCATTAAATTATTATTTTTATATACCTGTGCGTGTTATGTATGATCTTTTATATGAGAAGACATGCACGCTTATAAATACTTTTACACTTCAATTCCACTTTCGAGTTACATCACCATTTTATTTCGAAAACAATTGTGGATCCGTGAGTGCGGTTTGCACATGATGAATATTTCAATTCTCGCAGTAAAATACAGTTGTCGCGCTGTAAACTTGTCTAGTGGTTAATTTTGTTAACAGCTTTTACCAAGGTACTAGTCAATTGTTTAAAATTTAGGCTGTTGCCGATGAAATAGCGTATAATATGTATAAATTGGATAGTCGAAAAAGTCTCTTCGTATTTTTAATCAAGTTTCAACTTTTTTTTAATTTATAATGAACAAAAAAAGAGACATTATTCCATCAATGTAAATCTTTCACACCAAAATTTCCAGAACGGAAAACAGCGAACCAAGCAACGTCTCCGTAAACTTTACAAAATTCATTGGTGGCTTGCGTGGTGTTCTACCCTTATTTATACAAAAATTTCAAAATATAGCGAATTTCTTTTTTATTTTCACGCATTTTTGAACAGCTGTAACTTTTTTTAACTTACCCGAATTTGGTTTTTTTTTTGTTTTATTAAATGAAACTGAAAATCTAACCTTTCCAACATTTTATGGTATGTCACAATGTGATTGATATCACTGGAGATATACGACAGCAACGACAAAAACAGACTTTTTCGACTACCTAATATAAAGTAATGTATACCAAATATTTTGGAGCATTTTTTTGTGTGGAAATTTCAAATGGTTTAAAGCTGAAGTAGTTAAAGGTTTGTAGGACCAAAATTCGATTCCGATTTCTGATAAAAGAATAGGAAATATAACATAACAAATCGGTACATAATCATACATTTTTACGCTTAAGCTCCAGTCCTAATTACAATTGACAATATTTTAAGTTACCTTAAATAAGTCGTAAACTGTGAGGAAACTTGCGAATAGATAATATAAAAACTCAAACCAACCCCTTTTTAACCAAACACTTTATGTTGCTGCATTTACATATAATTGCATTGATCGCTTGCATGGGAGATTTTCTTAGAAACCGCTGAAAATATTAGATACGAAATGTCAGAACTTACAATTTAGCTCTGTGCTCATGCATTAACACCCATACTTCATACTACATCCATATCATCTTATAAGAGTAATTATTTGAATTCCGCAACTGGTTTCGCAGCATTGTTTTTGCAATAAGCTTTGATAATTACAGCTGCCAATTTATTTAAGGGAATCACATTCCCCGTAACCGTAAATCAACTTGTTTGCTGTAAACTTTTGTATAGGTTATGGTTACCGGCTCGGACTGGTGAAATTCATAACAGGAATGCTAAGTTTTCTAATGAAATTGTGGTGATCATGAGATTGAATGCAAAGTAACTGGATTTTTATTTCAAGATGAAAATGCGTTGGCGGTTTTGCAATTAGTTGCGAAGCTGATATAATTAGTTATTTGATCTACTAATGACTACGGCATTTAATATTTTTTGCGGCGGCAGCGAGCTAGTCAAATAAAACATTCAACCCTCTGGCTTAGCAGTTTGTATACTTTAACTTATTAAAATCTAATTATAATGTAATCTAATATTCAATCATTGATAACTGTAACAGCTGTTGTAATTATCGTTTTCGAACACTTGTGAAATGATTTTCTCCGGTTTTATCAATCAATCTTTAAAATACTTCACTGTTTTTAAATATTCCTCGCAAATGGATGTCAATAAGTTATCAGCTTTTAGTCATCAAAAACTGTGTACTTTCAGCAAATACTTTCATAAGACAAAAAACAGAAAGTAATCATAAATAGTATGGTCTCACTGCTTTGAGATGCTTGCGTAAAAATTTTTCTTGTTTTATCTTTTCATTGTTATAACATATGCAACACACATACCTGCATACATATGTATGTGTGGACGTTCATCAGTCAATATTCGGTCACAAGTGCCGAAACCAGTTTAAATTGTTGTCAAAACAGACGAACGCTTACAGCCACAAACATATGCGCATATGCACAGAAATTAAAAAAAAAAAACACACAAAACGAAAAATAACAAAACAAAAACCCAAATAAATAAAAACCAAAAAAACAAAAAAAAACCTTGCAATTCATAGTACTCGTAAATATAATATTAACGAAATTTATTTCAACCGTTTCTGAAACTCTTTCTTTCAGCCGTCGGAGTACCCCAAATCGGTGGCATTCATTATCAGCAATGAATTCTGTGAGCGCTTCAATTATTACGGCCTACGAAGTAAGTATTTGGTCAATGAACTCATCTACTTTCACTGAATTCAACAACAACTTTTACTTTGTCTATTTTCCCACACAGCCATACTCGTGCTGTATCTCACCACGAAGCTGCACTATGACAAGGACACGGCGACTGTTCTTTTCCATATATTCACCATGTTGGTGTATTTGTTTCCGTTGGTTGGCGCCATCATCGCCGACAGCTGGCTGGGTAAATTCCGAACGATTCTCTACTTGTCGATGGTGTATGCGTTGGGCGGCGTGATCGTTTCGTTGGGCGCCATACCGCTGCTGCAGCTACCTGTGAAGTAAGTATACTCGATATTGTTTTGGTAAACTAAAAAATTTATTTAACAAAATTGTAGGGAAATTACTATACTGGGTCTCACGCTGATCGCACTCGGCACTGGTGGCATCAAACCGTGCGTCTCGGCATTCGGTGGCGATCAGTTCCGCATGCCGGAACAAGCCAAGCAGCTGGCCACATTTTTCTCGCTGTTCTACTTCGCCATTAATGCCGGTTCCACCATATCGACCACCATAACACCCATTCTCCGTGAGGATGTGCATTGCTTCGGCGATAAGAATTGTTTTTCGCTCGCCTTCAGTGTGCCGGCCATGCTGATGTTGCTCTCGGTGGTCATTTTCGTTGCGGGCCGCAAGCTCTACGTGGTCAAGCCACCAGCTGGCAACATGATATTCGGTGTGTCAAAGTGTATTTCCGATGCTATTGGCAGTTGGCGACGCGAACGTAAGACGAATCCACGCAAACACTGGTTGGACTATGCCGAGGCAAAATCTGGTCAAAAAATGGTCGCTGACACCAAAGTATTGTTGAAGATTTTAACATTGTTTTTGCCATTCCCCGTCTTTTGGGCACTTTTCGATCAGCAAGGCTCACGTTGGACCTTCCAGGCAACACGCATGAATGGCGAAATCTTTGGTTATGTTATTAAACCCGATCAGATGCAGGTCGTCAATCCGTTACTCATACTTGGCATGATTCCACTGTTCACCTACGTGCTCTATCCGATTTTGGCTAAGGTTGGCATTAAGCGACCACTGCAAAAGCTCACACTTGGTGGTTTACTAGCCGCTATTGCCTTTCTGCTCTCCGCTGCTCTTGAAGTCAAACTGAACGAAGTTGATCCGGCACCGCTGCCTGAACTTGGCGCCAATGTGCGCATTTACAATGGCATGCCGTGCGCTTACCGCTTCACCACAGAGCTGCCAAATCTATCGAGTGCCGTGGAGCCGTTGGGCTTGTGGGAGAATAAAGCATTGCCAGTGCCGAAAGCAGTCATATATCCATTCAACGCCACCTCGGCAGACAAACGTTGCAAAAACTTTTCCGGCACCTTCCGTTTAACGCCTGGCAAAGAGACGAGCTACTTTATTTACTCTGATGGTGTGCAAGAATTCATAGACTCCACGGGCAAAACGAAGCTGGGCAATCCCACGGTGCGAGTGCTTTTGAATGTGCCTGCCGAGGACAGTGCGTTCACTCTGACCGATGCCGTGGAGACAGCAGTGCCACTTATTTTGCGCAATGCTTCACAAGTGGTTAATGTGGTGCACGGTGAGAGCGAGTTGAAAATGGCCGATACGAAGATTGCCACCGTCAACACGAAGGGCGGCGGCGTTTACGCACTGCTGGTGCAAGGCAGTCTCAAAGATGGTTACGTAAGTATAAGCGCTCTTATTAGTTATACCATCGGTCCGCAATGACTCATTTTTGTTCTTTTCTTTTTTTGCTACGTGTAGAAGTCCAAGACGCATGTCATAACACCACCTAACAGCATCCACATGATGTGGCAATTGCCACAGATTATTGTCATCACAGCTGCTGAGATCATGTTCTCTGTCACGGGTCTGGAGTTCTCTTACACCCAAGCGCCGCCGAGCATGACGTCCGTGCTGCAGGCCTGCTGGCTGCTCTCCGTCTCCATCGGCAATATGCTGGTGGTGGTTATAGCCGAACTGAAATTCTTTGAATCGCAGGTTCGTTTCCTAAGTCTTTTGTTTGCACCACTTTGCTGTCGCAGAAAATATCTAAGCAAATTTTTATTTCCCTTCCTTAGGCCGCTGAGTTCGCACTATTTGCGGGCCTCATGATTGTCGATATGTTCATTTTCATTTTACTCACCATTCCATACAAATATGTGGAGCACGGCGAGGACCCTGAGGCCAACCAAGTCGTGGTCACGCCCAACAATCCCAAGCAAAGAGAAGCTGAGCGCGAAACTTACACCGGCAATCGAGGAAATGGTCACATGAATGAGGCTTATGAGGGAGAGCGCTAAACCAAGAGACTGCTGTGTTAACACCATAATTCTACGATATTTTAATTTAATTTACATTAACATTAACTCGGCAATTTAAAGCTACGACATGAAAATATCCGAAAGTGATTGCCAAAGCAGGCAGCAGTAGAAACGCTGTGTGTGTGATGTACTTAAATAGGTTGTGGTTCATTTAACTTTTTACATTTGTATAAACTTGTATTATTTTCGCGCATTTTACTACCTTTAGCGTTGCCATATTGTTCGTGTGCGAAAAACGAATCTCTTGTTATCTTTTATGGTATTTTACTTTACATTTTATTTTATAAAACTCGAATTTTTGAGCAATCATTTTAAAATAAGTTTATCTCTTAGATTATTGTAGCGTCGCTGTGTGCCGCATCTTCGTTTATGTAGATATGTATATAATTAGTTTTATAGTTCTAAGAGTTCCACAAATTATTGTTTCGGGCTGCATGTTATAGTTCGGGCAGCAAAATATGTTTTATTTTAATAATTTATTTGTAAAGAAATATATATAAATGCACTTTAGTTTATCTTAGAGCAGTTGTTTTCTTAGTCATCAATTTGGGAAGACACCAGGGGGTTTGGAGAGTGTGTGGAGAAAAATACATTCAAAAATACATAGTTGTTGTTTTTTCTAGTTAATAATATAGGGTAGTCGAAAGAGTCTTTTCGTATTTCAAATAAAACTTCAACTTATTTTCTTATATTTATAATGAACCTTAGTGAATCAAATATGCATCATTTTGATCGACCACTTTTTGCCAATTTTCCGCTGGAGACATTATTCCATCAGTGTAAAACTTTTCTGGTTTCTCGGCGAAAAACTGTGACAAGTAATTTTCACAGGCTTCACTTGAAGCCACCTTTACTGCATTAAGGGAGTCCTGCATTGATCGAAATAAAAGGTAGTCCGATAGTGCAAATCAAGGGCTATATGGTGGATACATGAAAACTTATTAACCAATCTCTCCCAGTTTCTGCCGAGTCATCAAAGATGTGTGTGGTCTAGCGTTGTCCTGATAGAAGAAAAAGCCCTTTCTGCTGATCAGTTCTGGGAGTCTTCTATTGTTTGCATCAATCTCGTCAGTTGTTGACAGTAAAATGTAGAATTAGTAGACCAGGCTGGAGCATCCCACCAAACACTCAGCATAACCTTTCGAGGCGTCAGTTCTAGCTTTGCGACCATTTGTTGAGCTTCACCATGCTTGGACCATGGTCTTTTTTGCCCATTATTGTCTTATTTGATCCACTTTTCGTCTCCTGTACCATTCGCTTAGAAATTGGTTCGATATCATTCCGTTTTAGCAAAGAAACGCAGATCTTAAATCGGTCCATTAAAGTTTTCACAGACAATTTGTGTGGTACCCATCGAGCTTCGTTTTGAAGCCAGCCTTTTTTAAATTATTCAAAACCGTTAATTGATGAATGTTAAGTTCCTTAGCGATGTCATGGCTGCTTATGTGACGGTACTGCTCAATCTTTTCCGAAATTTCATCGGCTTTTCCAACGATAAGTTAATCAGAGCGAGGTGCATCTTTCACCAGCGATGCATTGTTGTGTTACACGAACTGATACAGCATCGTCTCTGTAAACTTCACAAATTTCATTAGTGGCTTGCGTGGAATTCTTCTTTTTTTGATACAAAAATTTCAAAATATACCGAGTTTCTTCATTATTTCCTCTCATTTTTGAACAGCTGTAACTTTTTTTCAACTTCCCCGAATTTAATTTTTTTTGGTTAAATGAAACTTAAAATCTCACCTTTCCAACACTATATGGTATGACACAATGTGACTGGTAGCACTGGAGATATATGGCTGCAACGATATATATTGACAAAATACGAAAAGACTTTTTCGACTAAACAATATAATGAGACCTGTAATCTCTAAAATCGAAAATTTTATGCAAAATTAACACTTAGTAGGAACAGAATTTTCGAGGATCCTTGAAATATTATATAGATATAAATATGTATTTGTTTCTTCTTTTTGATTGGCGTAGACTCCACTTACGCGATTATAGCTGAGTTTAAGCAGCGCAGCCATAGTTTTTCTTCGATGTTGAGAGCCTATTGGAAATTCCAAGTGTAGCAATATCCTTATCTACTTGGTCTTTCCAACTGAGTGGAGGTCTTCCTCTTGCTCTGCTTCCCCCATCGAATACTCTCTGAGCTGGATTGTATTTGTTTGCCATATACATATAAATTATCATTGTTTGTTTTACTGATAATCCCAACTACAGTTCACAGCACGCCACTGTATATATGTATATGCGTTCCTGCAGATATGTATATTTATATATATATAGCTGTATATTGGTTTAATAAACTTGATAATGCGCAGCATAATTCTAGGCGCGTTCAAAAAGCTCTGAGTTTATGTTTTTTCAAATACTCAAACCAAGTAAGGTACAGTTATGTGCCGAAAGAGAGAAATTTAATTTTAACAAGTAAGGAAGGGCTAAGTTCGGGTGTCACCGAACATTTTATACTCTCGCATGATAAAGTGATAATCGAGATTTCAGACGTGGTTGTGAACCGATTTCACCCATATTTGGTACATGTCATCACTGTGTTAAGAAAATATGGTATACCGAATTTCATTGAAATCGGTTGAGTACTTCCTGAGATATGGTTTTTGGTCCATAA
>NW_017536979.1:116359-197093 GCF_001853355.1 Bactrocera latifrons | reverse complement strand
AATACTCTCTTTAGCAACTTTGTTGCGAGAGTATAAAAATAGATTTGGCTCTTAACTGTTTTAGATTAAAACATTTGAAAGTATGTTACAAGCAAATCCTCTTTTTATTTAAACATTATATAATTATTTTTCTAAATTCTGTCTATTGAAATCACCTTTCGGTCCGAAGGAACTACCGCCTCACTGTTAAGATATGGAATATCTCCATAAATACCTAGAATAATCGAGAATAAAAAGTGACTTGAATCGTATTTGTAGAGAAGAGTTTGAGGGAACTACTCCAAGTACTTGCAAAGTTTTGTCACTGGTTCTAAATTCGATTTAACACTTGAAGATTAATAAACTCTTCGAAGTTCTAGCCCTCGTAAGGCCCAAAAGCCGCCTATTCCACCAGAGCTGCCTAATCCAAATTTCCTTTCAGCATACGGTACACGAATATCTTTAGGATGTGAGGCTTCGTTGTTGTGAACTACATACATGCATGGCAAAAAAGAATGTAAATGTGAAATATGTGTCGTACTTTCAAAAAAAGCAGTTTGGTTTAAAGTCTGCTAATGCAAATTTTAAAATTACAGAATATTCAATACAAAGTTTTCAGCAGGTACCTCCGGGTGTGGAAGAACTCTCTATGAATTTCGACTCGAATTTGTTACACATCACACAATTTAGGTGTCTTAGCGGGCGATAAAATTACAGCCTGCCTGTTTTAATGAATTATTTCAGCAAAGGTTGTGTCTCCTATTGCTAACTTATTTATGAACTTCCCCACTATAAGAGTACCGTAAGTGAAGCAATAAATGCCCATGTAATCAGCTCACTTATAACACATACATCTACACGTCTAAAGGTTTTTCTACTAAACACCTGGTTTTTTGCCTGATAAGCAGCTGGTTTTTAGTTCAATATTCGTTTATTTATATGTTTGTACGACATCATACGAACATCATATAAACAAATATGCATATGTATGTATATGTAGTCATAAAATGAGTCGCAAGGTTTTAAAACACCTGCAAACTGGAACAATTGTTGTAATTCCTTCTGTATAAATGGCCAAATTACACAAGTGTCCATTAAAATAAAACGAGGATTTAAGCTGGAATTCACATTTAAGGAAAATATAATTATTTCGTAATTTATTTATTTAATAAAGCACACTTTTCTCCTATGAAATGAAAATCGGTTGCTAAAGCTCCTCTTTTACCGCCAATCGGCATTAGATTAGGTATTTATATGTGCTAATATTATCACAAATCGATTGATAAGTCACAATCAACACTCAGTTGCAGGTGTTAAGACGGCAATTAATAAAATCGTATCGTGCACTAGAGGCAATGAAAACTGAATGTGCCTGATAATACTACAAAAGAAATGTAATGTGTATGTTAATCGAATCAGTTTGCATCTGGATGGGTATTAAGCCAGTCGTGTTCTCTCGTTAAATTTGGGAATGTGTTGCGCTTATAATTGAGCATAAATTTCGGTTACGCGTAGGATAATCGCAGATTATTGCGATATCCTGTTTTCTTTAATAAGCCAAACATAAAATCATTTAAATAATATTTTTAATAACAGCAAAATGAGAAGTATGTTGATAACATAACAGCGTTTAAGTGATTTAGCATTAGTGAAAGTCATGTAATGAAGTATTTGGTGAAAAATTAAATTTTTTGAAAAATAATATACATTAAACCTACCTACATATAATATATCCTCTGTAAACTATTTTTTTTTTTTGTTTTTTGTTTTTTTTGTTTTTTTTTGTTTTTTTATTTGTGACATCAATATTATGTTATAGATGTTACGCACTTATCTCAACGAATTTTCCAGTCCGCGAAACACTTTTCATAAGCACTTTGTGGTATGTCCATCAGCGAATTTTGTTTTATCTATTCGATCAACTGAAAACGGGTTCCACAAAAAATCATACGAAGCCAGATCTGATGAATACGGTGGTTTATCGATGGTATTCATTACGTTTTTGGTTTTAAATTCGGTAACAATCGATGCTCGTTGCGGTGGTGCATTGTCATCGTGTGAAATCCTTGAATTGTTGTTCCACAATTCCGGCCGTTTTCGACGTATGTTCTAAGGCAGACCGCTCAATAAGGATGCACCAAACCACGAATATCAAAAACACAATGAGCATCACCTGAATTTTTGAACGTCATTGACGTGGATTTTTTCATTTTGGCTCAATTTTTCCCTCCATTCCCAGGATTGTTGACTTTTTTGCCAGTCAAACTCATAAACCGATGTCGCATCGGCAGTTATGATGCTTTCCATGAATGTGGGATGGGAACTCGCGCGAACTCTCTTTTTGAAAAACATTCAACTTTATCGGGACGAGTCGAGCAAGAACGCGTCTCATACACAGAATATACCCCAAATCATTCGAAAGGACTGGCGAGAGATGTGGAGCTCTCTTGCCATCTCCCAAATAGTTTTCTGACGATTTTCAAGCACTATATCCATTTCTTTTTTAATATTTTCACCAGTTGAAGAGGTTGAAGGTCGTTCAGAGAGAGCCATGTCTTCAACGATCTCTCGACCATCTTTGAAGACCTTGCAATACTCGTAGGCTTGCGATTTTGATAAAACTGAATCACAGTAAGCCTTTTCGCAGCGATTTCGCTAACAAAATTTGATTATAATTTCAAAATTAAAAATAAAATTTCTTCGATAAATGTTTATCCAATGTCGAAATCATATTTGTGAATTGTTTGTGTTAACTTATTGAAATATGTGATCCTTTGAATTACCACCAATTATTTATATACATTTATTATAATTATAAAATATACCATTTAGCTGTGTATCTTTACTGCGAACTGCGAGTGAGAGGAATGGTTTGCAGCCTAGTCTATATCCAACTATCACTCATTCCCAAAAAATGGGATAAATCCCTCACAGCTGCATTTCTTAGAGAAATTGTACATAGGTATAACTAAAATAGTCAGTTTGAATGTCAGCTATAATATAGTCCGACCTGAACAATATGTTCAGAGATTGCAGCGTTTCTTCGGAACCGTCAAATAAAAAGTTTTCCAACAAGGATTTGATTGCATAGATCAGTTTGTAGTGTTGCTGTATCCTATAGTGGTTCAATATCAGCGTGGTATCAAATGAACGTTGGAAGAATTTTCAGACCTGTTGCGTAAAGACAAATAGACACGGTTAAATCGACTCATAAATAATATTGGGTAGTCGAAAAAGTATTTTCGTATTTTGTCAATAGGTGTCGCTGAAGTCTTAAAGGCCACCAAAGAAATATGTTAAGTTTACGGAGACGATGTTGTATGAGTCGTGTAACCCTACAAGGGTTCGACCGCTTCCGTTATGGAAACTTCGATGTGAAGACGAACCTCGCTCTGGTCGACTTATCATTGAAAAAGTCGACGAAATGAAGGAAAAGATTGACCAGGACCATTACATAAACAGACATCGCTAAGGAACTTAACATTCATTATAAAACGGGTTTGAACCATTTAAAAAAGGCTGGCCTCTAAACGAAGCTCGATAGGTACCAGATAAGATATCTATGAAAAATTATTGGACCGAATTAACATCTGCGATTCTTTGCTAAAACGAAATGAAATCGAATTAATCTGAGTCGAATGGTAACAGGATACGAAAAGTGGTTCAATTACAACAATCATGTATGAAAAAGATCATGGTCCAAGCATGGGGAAGCCCAACAAATGGACGCAAAGCCAGGATTGACACCTCTAAAGGTTATGCTGAGGGTTTGGTGGGATTGGAAATAAATCATCCACTATGAGCTGATCTAGAATGATCGAACGATTGAAGTAATTAATGGAAAAAACGACCAGAACTGATCTTCTATCAGGACAACGCTAGACAACACACATCTTTGATGACTCGGCAAAAACTGGGGGAGCTTGGCTGGAAAGTTTTATTGCATCCACCATGTAGCCCTGACCTTTCACCATCGAACTACCATTTGCTTCCGTCAATGCAGAACTCCCTTAATGGAGTAAAGTTGGCTTCAAGAAAATTCTTTGAAAATTACTTTTCGCAGCTTTTCGCCACGATAATGCCTCTGGCGGAAAATTGGCAAAAAGTGGTTGACCAAAATGGTACATATTTGGTTAATTAAAATTCATTATAAATATAAGCAAATAAGTTAAAGTTTGATTAAAAATACGAAAAGACTTTTTCGACTACCCAATATAAACATTTTATAGGGTTAACAAACTTAGTTGCAATCTTAGTACAGATGTGTACCTCACTAAGCCTATAAAAATAAGATGTATACAACATTTCTAACAACTCTGAATTGGAATGTTATCATAAAACCCGAAGTTACTTGATTTTAAAGTTTTGTACAAGCAGCACGTTTTACAAAAGTAGTATTATCCTTTAAAACCTTTAGTTCCTTTTGCATACCTACTTCCATGAATGTCAAACACAGCTCGTAGGAACCTAAAAGCAATTCCAGAATTTCCTCAAGAACTATTAATACCCAAATGTATGAGCTATGCGTCACTATTTGTGTACTATAATTTTTATTATCATGATAAATTGGATAGGAGCAAACGATAAGACCAAACAAAAACCACAAACGGCTATGTTTGTCTGTATATGGTATTTATGGAAGTATTATTGGAACTTTACAGGCAATACTTTGATATTTACGAGACTTTGTCTGCTAATTGCTACAACTAGCCAATTGAGAATTAGCTTGGCGCAGGAAGAGCAAGGACCCCGTTGCATTTGGTATGGTCAGAGCCATGCGGTTGGTACCCATTGGTTTAACAAAGCAGCGAATATTGAAGCACAACCACTGAATGATGAGAGCGCCGAAGCCGTCTTTAAACAGCGTTGCCCGCATTGGTATGCTGACTACAAAGCAGCCGATCCGGAAGGTAAAACTAAGTTTACACATAACGATTATATAGCACAAATTTAGTTATCGCAACTCTATTCGTTTAGGACCACTCAAGCTGTGCTGTGATGCTGCTCAAATTCAAACGATGACAACAGCTATGCTTCAAGCCGACGGCGTATTTGCTCGCTGCCCGATTTGCACTAACAACATGGCAATCTCGATTTGCGGCATGACCTGCGGCCAGAATCAGAGTCTCTTTATGGTGCCCCACAATGACTTTTACGAGGGACAGGAATATGTCGCAGAGGTCGATTACAGAATTGACGACGATTCAGTGAAAGCCGTCTATGACAGCTGCGCCGGCATTCAGCACACACAGACGGGTCGTCCGGCCATGGATTTGGCGTGCGGCGCTTATAATGCGAAAACCTGCGATCATCGCAAATGGTTCAATTACATGGGTGACCCCACTGTAAGTGAATACGTACCCTTTCCTATTAACTACCAGTTTTTGAATGAGTCCACCGAAGAGGTGCGATTAATTATGGCAGTGAAAAATTGTTCTGAAGCATTGGAGGGCTCATATGCCTGCTCATGTGTCGATTGCAGCGCTTCGTGTCCATACATGAATCCGCCAACTGGTGAAGAGGAAGGCTTTATGATTGCCGGACTTTATGGCATAACCTTCATAGTATCACTGGTTTTTGGTGCGATTGCGATGGTTTTCATACTTTGCGGATCACTGAATATCTTCAAACCGAAAATAAGTATTTCTGCATGTTGTGCGGGTTTCGATGGGGTAAATACCTTGCTTTCAAAACTGTTTCTCAATTGGGGTCACTTTTGTGCTAAACATCCAGTGCTGGTTTTGGCCATTTGCTCTTGGATAATTGGTGGGCTCGCTTATGGCACAACCCACTTGAGTGTGACAACAAACCCCATTGAGCTTTGGGCTGGAAAAGAGAGTCAAACACGTCTGGAAAAGGAATATTTTGATGAACACTTCGGACCCTTTTATCGAACCAATCAGATATTTATTAAACCATTGAACCAAACTACGGTGAGTGGTGGATATACGTAAAAAAATAACAAAACCGTTATTCATAAATCTTTTATTACAGTTCACCCACAACACTTCGGCGGGAATAGAAACATTTGGCCCTGCGTTCGAAAAGAACTTCCTCAAAGAGGTCTTTCTACTACAAGAACAAATCCAAAATTTGACCACGGAGAATGGTGTGACTTTGGCAGATGTCTGCTATGCCCCTATGGTGTATGCTGGAGAGAAGATAACCATTAATAACTGCGTAGTGCAATCCATCTATGGATACTATCAAAATAATATGGAAGAATTCGAAAGAGAATACGTGGATAGTAACGGCTACACAAACACTTACCTCAACCAATTGGAAGATTGTTTGCGGTGAATTTTATGAAATACTTTAGTAGTTTTTGTTATTATTCAAATTTTTCAATAGTGTGCCCATGTTGGAATCATGTTTCGGTCCCTATGGTGGTCCAATTGAACCTGATATCGTGGTGGGTGGCATGCCCAAAGTATCGGCGGACGAGAACCCTGACTTCCAACTTGCCACTGGCTTGCTGCTCACTTTCCTAGGCAAAAACAAAATTTCTTCAACTGAGCTCAAACCCAACATGGAATGGGAAGAAGCTTTTATCAATTTTCTCAAGAACTATACAAATGATAAAATGGAAATTGCGTTCGCCGCCGAGAGATCGATACAGGATGCAATTGTTGAGCTTTCCGAGGGTGAAGTTTCTACGGTCGTTATCAGCTATGTCGTCATGTTTATCTACGTCACGATAGCATTGGGAAAAATTCGCAGCTTCCAGCACTTCTTTCGCGATTCGAAAATAGTTCTCGCCATATCCGGTATTATCGTTGTAATTGCTTCAGTTGTTTGTAGTTTGGGCTTTTGGAGTTATCTCGGCGTAACCACCACCATGTTGGCAATTGAGGTCCTACCTTTCCTTGTGTTGGCCGTTGGTGTAGATAATATTTTCATTATGGTGCACGCCTATCATCGTTTGGACAGAAGAGAGTATAAGGATGTAGCAGAGGCGATAGGCGTTGCAATGGGTCAAGTTGGTCCATCGATTTTACAAACTGCCGGCTCGGAGTTTGCCTGTTTTGCCATTGGTAAGTGCGAAACATTCTGGCAGAAATGAAACTGACAAACTATTTATAAATGTATTTACAGGCGCTATTTCTACCATGCCCGCTGTAAAGACTTTTGCCATGTATGCGGCAGCGGCCATTCTACTAAATTTCTTCTTCCAAATCACCGCTTTCGTCGCATTCATGGCATTGGATGAACGTCGTTCCGAATCGGGGCGCTTTGACCTCTTCTGTTGCGTGAAGGATTCAAACAAAAAAGAACTTAGTGATGAACAGAATGTGGGCATTTTGGAGAAAGTCTTCAAAAGTTTCTACGCACCTTTCCTGCTTTCCAAGTAAGTCAATCTGCTAATGTTTTTTATAAATGAAAGAAAAATTAAAATACACGGTTTATTCCGCATTTCGTAGATCGGTCAAAATTATTGTTTTAGTTGTCTTTACGGTAATCACCTGCTTGTCGCTGATGGCGGCTCCTTCGATTGAGATTGGCTTGGATCAAGAAATGTCAATGCCAACCGATTCACACGTCGTTAAATATTTCCAGTACATGAACGAACTTTTGTCAATGGGTGCGCCTGTGTATTGGGTGCTGAAGCCTGGTCTGAATTATACGCAGCGAGATCACCAGAATGTTATATGCGGCGGTGTGCAGTGTAACAATGACTCCGTATCAGTGCAACTTTATCAGCAGTCGCTTTACCCCGACATGTAAGAACTCGCACATTTACCATTCCCTTTTATTCATAATGATAATATCCGAACATTTTACAGCACTCACCTTGCCCGGTCAGCTTCATCTTGGATAGATGATTACATTGATTGGCTAAGTATAGGCGATTGTTGCAAGGTCAACGCCACAGATGGTACCTTCTGTCCAAGCAGTAAGTATTCATGACTACTATAACTAACGTTACTAGCTTCAATCGCGGTTCTACTTTTGCAGACTCGAAAGAGGACGATTGCGTCTCTTGTACCCGTGAATTTTCTGAGGATGGATTACGTCCTACGCCAGAAACGTTCCAAAAGTACATACCTTTCTTCGTATCAGATTTGCCAGACAGCGAATGTGCAAAGGCCGGACGTGCTTCCTATGCGAATGTGAGTAAACTAAAATTCCTAAACTGACTTACTCTTTCTTTCTCTCCACTGTGTTATTTATTTATCCCCTTACTGTGTTATTTATTTATCCCCTTACATTTCATTTACCACAGGCTATCATTTACACACTCGACGAACACGGCTCTTCAACCATTTTGAATACTTACTTAATGCAGTACTCCACCACCTCCACCACGTCCATACAATTTTACTCGGCACTGCGTGAGGCGCGACGCATCGCAAAGAGTATAAACGAAATGTTTGCTGAGAAAGAACTTGGCGTCACTGTTTTCCCCTATAGTATTTTCTTCATCTTCTATGAACAGTATCTGACCATCTGGGATGATGCATTATTCTCGCTCGGCATAACACTGGTCACCATATTCCTGGTAACATTTATTATCACCGGTTTAGATCTGCCATCAGCACTGATGGTCACTGCGATGGTTCTAATAATCCTAATCAATATGCTTGGCATGATGTGGGCGTGGAATATTACGCTCAACGCAATTTCATTGGTTAATTTAGTCGTGTGCATCGGTATCGGTGTCGAGTTCGTTTCTCATATAATTCGTTCGTATAAAAATGGCATCGGTAGCACACAAGAACGCGCTAAGCAAACGCTCATAGTAACAGGCAGCAGCGTTCTCTCGGGTATTACGCTGACGAAGTTTGCCGGCATCATCGTTTTGGGTTTCTCCAAGTCACAAGTGTTCCAAGTATTCTACTTCCGCATGTATCTCGGTATTGTACTGATTGGAGCAGCGCATGGTCTTATTTTACTGCCCGTTCTACTTAGCATATTCGGTCCTTCAAGTAAGAAGGCCAAAAGCCAAAGTGTTAATGAATGTTAGCTTAATCGTAAAACCATATTTGTAATCAAACGGGTTTTATATCATATTTAAGAAAACTTTGTGCGATACCAAGACTCACTTATTTTAAGCTGTACCTTATAAAGAAGAATAAATTAAAAAATAAGATGATATCTAAAAGATCTAGTTGTTTTGATAAATTCTCTGTTAATAATCGGAGTGAGAATCTTCGTAGACGAATTGGATCAAGATGTACATATATAGGGTTTGTTCGGAAAGTTATAGGACTGATTTCCTTCGGAGCGTGCGCGCACCGACTGCATTCGTTAGAGGGCGCTCCTAGCTGACGAACGACCGGCTAGTCAGTTGTCACCGTCCACCTGCAGAGTCAGGACTAACAATTCAGCTTTTATTAGAGCAGAGGGACACGATTAAATACTTTGTGAAAGTCTGTAAATCTGCGACAGAGACGTTTGAATAACGTAATCACAGGTGACGGGTCATGGATCTTTAAGTTTGATCCCGAGACAAAGAGGCAATCTTCCGAGTACCACACGCCGGCATCTCCTCGCCTAAAAAAGAAAAGAATGACCAAATCCAAAGTGAAAACGATGGTCATTGTCTTTTTTGACATTAAAGCTACCGTCCACCATGAATTTGTTCCGCCTAGACAAATCGTCAACGCCAAGTTTTACATGAAAGAACTCAAGAGACTCAAACGAAGTTCCAATCGGGTCCGACAAGACATCGCAGCCGATTGAAAGTTACACCACGACAACGCCACAGCTTACACCGACTTTCTTGTGAACCCAAGTCGGCATCCCAATGCTTCCACAGCCGCCCTACAAACCAGATGAGGCCTCTTCCCGGACTTTTTTTGTTTCCTTGTCTAAAAAGGACGACAGAGGGAATTCCGGAGAATGCCTTCTGTGACGCCTTCAATGCTTGGAAATCGACGCAGAAGAAGCTTATTTTGAAAGTTTTTAAGGAATTGCTTTATTAAATTTTTTTTAAATCTGTTGTTATTACGTCACAACACAAAGAAGAGAAAATAATACGAATTTGTATTGCCAAAATATTTACAAAATTATCCGAGGAGCCTATTAATACCGCATATTTTAAAAATTGCCACTAATTCTTACTCTCAATACGTTATGTTGCTAAGAGAGTCTATTTTAATTACTAGAAAGCCACGCAACTTTAGGCCCACGGCCTTGCCATCTTCAAATTGCGGAACGCGATATCGTGTTATCTTCTAATTAACGAAATAAAGCCGTTATAAAATTCCCTTTACGAATACCAAATTTTCAGTTCTATGAGTTTATGACCCGATAGATAGCTTAAACGCCAGTCCGCTCAATCTTCTTTATATGAAAGTTAATGATTTCGCTATTGCCAAACTTCAGCGATATGCCATTGACGAAATGCAAATCGCTGAGTTTCGTTGAGGTGCCAAACTCAAAGTGATGTATTAACTTCACTATAAATATTTTTGCCAAATACATTGAATAGCGATTTCCTGAAAGAAATTAAAAAAAAATAAAAATTTAACAAAAAAAGCCAGCAGACACTTGAAGATCTGAACTTACCAATACAGTAACGTAGACCTTTGGCAAATGGCACAAACGCGTACGGATGTCGTCCCGCTGCGCTTGAGTTTTCTGTGACGAAATGTTCGGGGTAGAATTCTTGTGCATGTGGCCCCCAATACTTTGGATCGCGTTGCATATTGAACGCATCAAACACGATTGCTGTATCTTTCGGTATTTTAGCGCGCCACTTCGAGCCGTTGGGCTTAGAGACGTCTATAAAGAAATCTCGACTCACGGCGCGCATATTAAAAGGCACTGTGGTCAGTAGACGCAATGACTCGTATACAATGGCATCAAGGTATTTCATTTGTAATAACTGTACAGGATCAATATTGGTGATGTGTTGCTCTTTGGGAAATGTTGCGGCGATTTCCGCGCGTAATTTGCGTTGGTGATCCTCGTGCATAGCCAAAAGAAGCATGATGACTAGAACGCTTGTGGAAATCGTCTCGAATGACTAATAGTTAAAAATTAAGGATAAGTATATGACAGTCATACATTAAGTGTTGATTTGAAGTGAGTTTCAAACTCGCGACTCATACTCACCACCATGAGCATGGATAGCGCCTCGTCCATAACATCCTCCATACGCAGTTCCCCAGAATCAACCATATGAAATATTTGCTCAATAAAAATACGCTTTCGTGATGTATTCTCCGAAGATATATTACGTATATTTCGTACATCTTCGGCGCTATCAGCATTTGCGCCTCCATTATCGATGCCAATGTGCCCAATATGGCATTCACCGCTTGCCCTCCACTCGGCGTGCTTCTTCTGCACGATCTGTAGAACGATAAGTATAGTGCATGGTAAAAGATAATATTACAAATTTTTGTAGAAACTTTACAGCAACGTCAGCGTGACATTAGGTTGGGTTATATTCAAAGTTTGTAGTCGTGTAATCAAGTAAAAATTATATACATGTGTATGTACTTACAACTCTTACAAAATCTTCCAAATGCTTCATGAGTTCCTGGCAACGTTTGTAATTTTGCGCATCCAGCCAACGAAACAGAAAGTCAACCTGCAACCACGGCTTCGTACCTCTTAGTGCTGATATACCCATGAGTCTAATCAAAACCCACATATGGCTTTTAATAGCTGCGCTGAAGCATATTAGCTAAAAATGGTTTTACTTACTCGCTATAAGTCTTTGCAATTCCTTGTGTGTCTGCAGCCGTGAAATTGGTCTCTGTGCCCATGGTGGTTTCTAATAAATGACATACGACATTTGAAAGTATATCAATTATTTTTATTCACACTTTTTTGTAATGCTCAGTTGACTTACGACATGAAACCTCGAGCACTGCTCTGCTAAACATTTCATCAAGTGTTTCAAATTCAATATTATCGCCTAAGAGTTGCGTTTCAAATTTGTGCACCAGCTGATTTCCTACGGTGTTGAAAGTGTCGATAAAGTTCAGTAAGACCTTAGAACCGAAAGCAGGATCCAGCTGCCTGCGACGAGATTTCCAAGCGGCCCCTAAATTGTAAACAAAATTAAATATATGACAAATGTAAAGTAATAATAATGTATAAATGGGGAGACCATGTAAAGGTATCCAATAGATATCATAATGAAGATATAGTATATTATGAAATACCATTATTAAATATTAAAGATGAATGTGTTCTCATATTACCCCTAGCATGTAAAAGTCCACGTTTCAAGCAGAAACCATCTTGGAAAAACGATTTGTCAATGCATTCGGGAGCATTGAAGAACTGTTCCATGGTTGTGGGGTCATCGACATAGATAACACTTTTATTGCCAAAGACAATGCCAAGTGGCCTTTGAAAGTAAGGACGTATGTGAGACACGACTTGTAGGAGTTCTAAAAAATATTAAATAGCATGTTAAAATACAAACAAAACTTTTCGAGCAGATGAGTTTTGGTGTTCAAACTTATTTTAAATTAAGTATTCGATTTCATTATTTTTGATGGACATTGTAATGTGAAATAATCTAGTTGGAAAATATAGGTGACATAAGATAGCTAGGCTTGAACCGATTTAACCACATTCAAACAGTAATATAGAGAACTGAGAGATCGAGTTTTCGCCGAAGTCGTCCGCAGTGAGTACCAATTTTCAAGAAAGACTTCACTAGACTTTTAATTATCTGAATTCACCTATTTTCAAATGTATCAAGAAATACCACTTCGACAAACTTTTTTTTTACAAACTTTGGTTGGTGCAGCTTTAGCAGCTTATAGCATATATTTGATTTTGGACCCCGCCCTAATTTGTATTCATTTTTTTAAGTATTAAACATTTAGTAGATTTCTTAATTCAAAATAATAAAAAATTGGACGAAAGCTCTCGCTTACTCGAATACATAGCCTGTCTTTAATATCCCGGGATTAGACAAACCTAGTAATATTCCAACTCACAACATTATTGTAAAGTTTAATACTGTTGATGCTATACACACTCAGGGGGGCCATTCTGTAAATCGATTCGAAAAAAAATTTACTCGAATTCGGATTTTTTATATTCTGTAACTCGATTTTCGGATTTTCAAGCAAACTTTCGAATAAAATATTCGTTAGCTTTTGAGTTGTATGTAGAAAGCAAAAACGAAAATTGTACGTATTTATTCTGGCAAAGGGTGGTACAACTTTCGCATAATTATAAAGTAGATCCGCATTTCGAATAGAATACATTTACGAATGGAGATACATAATAGAGCCCCTGAATTATATATTTTTTTTTTATCCCCGTCCGATAAAACATACTTTTTCAACGCTTTTTCCAATCGAAATAGAACTTTTCAGAATCTCCTTAAGGACCTTATTCGATTCAGTTTCTATCCCCTCATCGTGTCCAAAAGACGTCGGCGCATTGGGCTTTTGCTCAATAGCCAAAAATCGCATGGAGCCAAATTAGTCAACGATGGTTGCGTTTCGCGTTTTTGACGAAAAAAAAGTCGCAAGGACCATTGATGTATTTGAGCGATTTTCGCATCTAACAGCCAGGTCTATATTGATCAACCGACGATTTTCAAGCACCAAAACTTTGACGTAGCCCTCCACAATTGACTGGCGTCCAGAGCGAAGTCTAAGTGTAGTCGTATAAACGATTTGTGACATAATTTGATTATCAAAGGTCGTACACAACGTTTCGAAGGGGTCTGCTTACTAATACTCTTTCCACAAAAAACAAAACGCGATTATAGTCGAGTTAACAACAGCGCGCCCAAGCTGTTTGGTTTGAGATCCGCCACGTAGAAACCACTCCCAATGAAAAAGAAACAGCAGGCTCGGAAGCAAGTTGTATTGAACCTTTTTGCAAACAGATGCTTGGCAAAAAAATAAATTAAATCGCAAATCGTCGTGAATTTACGCATATGAGCCCGAAAGTAAACATTTCATAAGGGTGTTTCAAGATAAGTCCAATCCAACAAAAACTGTCGCCGCACGATGCATACCACTAGACAGCGCAGTGAATAATTCTCAAAAAACATCAACTTTTTTCGACACCTAATGCGTTCAGAAGGCATGATTTGTAGATACTTCAATCAGAGTGGTAAAATTGCTTCGATAATTGGTTCAAACGCATGTAAAAGTGTATCCCTCTTAATAGATGGGTATTTTGAAAAACAATAAGCGGTTTTCCATTAATACTTTTTTTTTTTTTTTTTTTTCTTTAACCCCGAAATATAAAAGACAACCCTCGTATATTTATGTTTGCTTGTGAACTTAACTCTTTGGCTCCAGATAAAAGATGAGAATGAACCACAAGTATGGCTGCTGCAGCAAGCCACGCCAACCATTGAGGCGCCACACCAGCAACCAGGCATTTCGTTGCCACCAAACAACCGTACAGATCAGCAACAACAAAACCAATAGCGTCACTTGCAACATCACACACGGTTCGTTGGCTGAGTAAGGAATTACGGTCAAAGTTTGTTTTGATTTCGCCTAATTAGCTGCACTTTGTAGGCAAACAATGCCGTCGCCTTTAATCACCTCCTGCCCGTTTACGGACACCTTAACAACGCATGTGCGCGCGTGCTTAAATTTTTATTGCTTTATTGCTCAACCGTATGTTTCGCAGAAGCTGCTTTTAACTGAATATTTGCACTTGAAGACACAACAAATTGAGGAAGGCTTTGATCGCGAGTCAGCCAAGGTGTTGCCGAATAGAAAATATCACACTAACTGAAAGGCCATATCGCTTTCGCACCGTTTTTATACGCGCCTGGGCTGTCGCTGGGTATAAAATGGCAAAAATAGCGAATATGCTTAGAAGTTCATGCATTTGTTTGTTTGTATTGTAAATGCCGCCCAGAAGGCATTCTAATATTTTGCTCCTACATTTAGTGAGACAATGTTTTGGAATTTTGGTTGAACGCTTTTGGTGTTTATACTCTAATTTAGGAGAAAGCAAATAATATTATTATGTTTGCAGGGTTTGTCCGGAAAGTAATAGGACTGATTTGCTTCCGCCGCTACTGGTGCAAGTCATCGTCTTCTCGCCCAAAAAAGGGAAGAATGAACAATTCCAAAGTGAAAACGATGCATATTGTCTTTTTTTGACATTAAAGGCATAGTCCATCACGAATTTGTTCCTCCTAGACAAACCGGGTCCGACCAGACATCGCAGCCGATTGGAAGCGTAGTGCAACGCCCCAGCTCTCACCGCCATTCTTGTAAACAGCTACCTAACCAAGGCCGGCATTTCAACGCTCCGCAGCCGCCCTACTGCCACTCCGGGCTTTTTTGTTTCCTTGCTTGAAGAGACCGATGAGCAACATGCACCTCGGCTCTCAAGGCTCTTCCAGAGAATGCCTTCAGTGACGCCTTCAACGCTTGGAAATCGCCCTGCCAGTGCTGTATTGAGGCAGAAGAAGCCAATTTTTAAAGTTTTTAAAGAATTGTAACGATTTGTTCAATAATTTTTTTAAATCGAGTCAGTTCTATTAATCCTGATAAACCCTTTTGTCAACAAAAACAAAGCGTAGAAAACCCGAAAGAACGACTTTGAAGATTCAACTTCAAAACAGTATAAACGAATGTAAGTTTGTGTATTCCGCAGAATAACGATATATTTCAGTTGTATTGGTCTATCGTGAAGCCTATTGGAACAATGCGATGGCTCCGACGATTATCGAGTCTACAGAACTGGATTGGACGCATATGTTTATGCTGCTAAGGTCTATAACTCGGCAGCATCATAAATTACATGAAAAATGCTTTCTACAATTAAAACAACCTACGATTTTTTTTATACGTGTTGGGGTTTAGATTTAACCTTTTAGCGCAGACGCAGCAAGAAATTCCTCCGGACCCGGGTTGGACTCAATACCATCATGAGTCAGGATGATACGGAGCAACACTGCTGCAACGGTTTGCTCCACTATTGACAAACTTAATCTAAAACTTACCGATCCAAACGAGGTTAAATCTACGAAAAAACAGCGCTTGGCCAGATGAAATCCTGGTCAATTCCGATAATGTAGAAACGATTGTCTTGAGATGAAGAACAGCGCTTTCTTTCAAAGAATAGCATATCACTGATAAAAATATATTTCTAGGACAGTTTAATAACGAAGTGGCTGTGAATGTATGACAACACTTTTTCTAAAAAATTTTAATTTCAAAAGTATAACTTTCTTTATAACATCTCTGCACGCGTTGCTATTACAATACCAATTTATAAATGATATCTGGAGGGCTGTAGAATAAATTTAGATTTTTTTTATTTTTCCCATCCGTTGAAATTACGAGCTTAAGAAACATATTTATTTATTAATTTGCAGGCAAAATTCAAAAAATATTAATCATTCTAAAAAGGAAATGTCAAACGGGGCTCAGCGGAGGCCCCGTCGTATACGTAACATTCATAAAACGCCAGAAACCGCACTCAAACTCCCATGAACCAAAGCATAAAAGGCACAGTAAATAAACATTTTATTCTAGCAATTCATAGCAATTTCAAACATTTGACGGTAGTTCACTGGTTTGTTCATATGTATGCACGCCTTTAGGAATGTTTACACTCATAACCATAAAAAAGTAGAAACACAAAACTTTTCGCTGGTTAAGAGGGACTACCCAATAGTAATAATAAATGCGGTTGCTGTGGCTTCTCGCGTTTGCATGTCAGAAAGAATCACGAACATTGTCGAATTCAGCAGACATACTTACATACATGGGTTCACTCACACAATAAGTTAAAAGAAGAGTAGTGAGGTAGGTCCATGCAATAAATTTAAAAAATTTGCTGTGTGTTTATTTATTTTTAGTTTAAATTAAGTTTCAAACGATAAAACGTGGTCCATTAAAGGGCGGTCGCTCCGTCACGCGCTCACTGACTACACGCTCGCCATGTATTGTCATATTTGTGCGAATTTTCGGTGCACAAATGAAGTTGAGTTCCTTCACACTCTCCCCCACAGCTGCCGGCAGCCAACCATACACTTCCCCAGAGAGACGCGGCAATATGCCCCGAGCACGCCTTCTGCCATACTGCCTAACGAACTTCGTGAACTTTTCCTCATCCAAAGTGTTTCGATCGTGTCTCGCATAGAACTTCGTTGCCAGCGGTTCGACTGCAAAAGCACGAGAATTTCAAATTAACCAAATAAGCAAGGGTTTGTGCCTAAGTGAGTATATATGACGCACTTATTGTGCATGGCACAAACGTGTAATGTCCGCAAAAGTGGCGATTTTGATTTTCTATAAGCTCCTTTTCGAAATTGTACGGTAATTCGACTTTGCGCGGCGCCTCGTTCGCTTCACCGTCGCCATTTTTAGTCTCAATAGGTGGAGTTGTGGGAACACTCATGCTGCTAAACAACAAATATCAACGAAGCAAAGCTCGTCCTCGATGCGTGGTGCTTTCCCGCGAGTTCGCCAACAAACTGACTGGCGAAATTTTCAGTTTTCCCCGTTATGTGTGTCCCATATATTATTCGCGAACTTTTCGCATGCCACAAAATAAAATGAAATTGACTTTGTTTCATGAAGAGAGTTTGTGGGGTAGAGAAGGTGGAGGGAAAGAGCATTTGTATGCACGAAAGAATTGTAAATTAAATGTCGTTAATGGTTTGTTGGAATGTTGAATGCGTGCATGCTCATGACAGTACAAAGTTTTTGTAAGTTATGAAATGAAATTAAAAATGTATAGACTTCTCCATCGGAACCCTAAACAATTTGTATCAATAAAAACTTTTGATAGTTTTATATGAGATCTTTGATCTGATCAATACTAGAATAGAATATCATCTAGTAGAGATTTGTATATCCTGAAAAAGTCGAAGACTACGAAATATATGTATATATAAATGATAAGCATGGCGAGCTGAGCCGATTTCATCTGTCTGTCCCACTGTCTGTATATACGTGAACTAGTCCATCAGTTTCTGAGATATCGGCCTGATTTTGCACACGTTCTTTTCTTCCAAAGAAACTGCTCATTGCTTGGAACCACCAATATCGGACCACTCTGGCATATACTATGACCATACAAACTGAAATTAACACTTTTTCTTTTTTTTTTTCAAGTTTCATCTACATGGAAGGCCGAAATCGCTGTGGCAGACTTTTCTTTTAAGCACCGTCAGAGATCGACGTGGTAACACGTACGCTAATGGTTACAAGATAATAATGTCGTGCAATGGAATCGATGGCATGTGCTCAAACGTGGATGGCTATCTCGCCGACCTTTCTCGCTGCACGGAAACTAACACTCTCCCCCACTAAACCCACAGCTACCGTATTCACTAACTGGACGAAGGAGTACATATTTGACCTTAATATTGCATCCGATAGCATTAAGATTCCGACTGTCAGTAAACCTAAGATTTTAGGTGTGACATTCGACGCCCTGTGCCCCTTCAATCCTCACAAGACCGCGATTATTACCAAAGTACAGAGCCGCAAAAAAATCCTCAAGTCGCTAGAAGACAGCACATGGATAAAAGCCAAAGAATCGTTGTTGCCAACATGCAAGGTATTCGGCCGGCCGGTCCTTAACTACACCGCACCAATATGGTCGCCTGCATGCAATGAAACAAACACAAGGAAGCTTCAGACATGTCAGAGCACTGCACTACGAAGTCTGCCTCTTGATGTCTGCCATCGAACACTTACACAGTAAGGCCCGTATGATCTCAGAAACCATCCATGTAGTCTCCTGCTCGAAGCAGAACCACCTCCTAGGAGTATTAATAGTCCTTCCTCAACTACGTCGACGATATAAGACAATACGCCGACCAGACTTCGAAGGTAACTAACTTCAGACATGCACTGACCGTCATTCACAGTGCTGCCATTAACACCTTCACCGACCCCCTCTCAGTGAATGGCGTACTTGGAGTCAAGCCGCCACCCAATGCAGACGAAAAGCTCCAGTTGCCGCGAGAATGAAGAGCGACCTTTTCGCCGTTTCGTTCGAAATACTCTAGAAGGTTAAACTCCTACTTATGCTGAAACGACCCTGACATATCAAGCATATGGCCAGGGTATGACGGGTCCTTGCATAACACTAACCACCTCTTTGCATGCCCTGCTAACCCTGCTCACACCCCTCTCGCTGGTCCGACCTTGGAAACAGCACGTTTCCTGGGCCTACTGTTGGATGTCCTCGATGATAACACATGTAATCCTTACCATCCTAACAGGAATTAGGTACCCGTAGCATCATTCCCACGACAGTCGGGTCTAGGTAACCGGACTTCATTTCAATGTCGAAGTCACCTGGTATGGTTAAATCCAAGGCACATTTTAGCCGGAAGAAGAAAATAACTCAAGCACAAAAAACATTTTTCATCCATATTCGATTTTAAATTTTAAAATACTATTTCTTTATTTATTAATCCCTGTTCACAATTGTGCATGCAACTAACAATGTAGATAACGGTACATTATTAGCCACAAACATACATACATTCGTACAAGAGAGAAGTTCTTTTGTGATTGTCCTTAAATTACTCACAATGAAATTGAAGCTTATAATAACGGTAAAAAATTCTAAATACCAAAAACCGATTTAAGACCAAATCAAAGAAAAAAATTACATATTTTGTCAAAATTTTAACACAGTTTTGCGCCACAATGCGAGCACTTGTTTAGAATTTCAATATTTGAAACCACTTTATTGGAAAAATTATTTTAAACCTGATTTAATAAAAAAAAAGTAAATACAAATAATTACTTTTAAGCCCATAACTACAATATTACACATTGAGGAGCGAGCACCACAATGAATCTTAAAGCAAGCGTTGCATTTAGGTGTTGCAGAACCTTCATAGAGATTAGCTTAAATTTCGTTGCAAGCCTTCAGGCTATATAACTACTATAATACAAAATTCATCGTTAAGCTGACAACAAAACTGGCACCCCAGCAGTGTTATGGATAGTGTTCGCGGTAGGCGAACTTATCCACAAAATTTGGGCTGTCGCAGGTGAAAACTTCAAAGCCGCGCCGCGTTTTCGCCTTTGCCGTTGCATTTAGTCTTTTCAGTTTTGGGTAGTTTTGCAGCGAGGTACGCACCTTCTCGTGCAGCAGCGCCTCGTTGAATTGGTGGCGCTGGTTGGTGGTTTTACGCAAAATCGTGTGCACCAACTGCGACCATACAGATTCGCCGCCGCCGCTGTTCTCTTCACTTTGCTTAGCAACTTTGTTTGGTTCCTTTGTTGCGCCAGGATTTTGGCCCTCCTTGGGCGGTTTAGCTGTAGAGCTCGCTTCATCAGTGAGAACGGCCTTTGGCTTCTGGGTAAGACCATCTTCGGTCATTAGAGCTTGTAAGCGGTCAAAGGTTTCCATTATACGCTTCTTGAACTCGACTATTCTGCGCACGTGTGCAAAGAGTGGTTGTGGTGCGTAGCTTGGCTTGGTATCGTCTTCTTCGAATAACGCGAGTATCTCGGTTACATTCAGCAAAGGCGTGAAGGTGCGTTTCTTATCGGCGGTGCCATTAATCAGTATTTTCAGTAGGAACTCTTGCATAGCAGTCGTATTGACCAGTGCTTGTTGATAGTCGGAATGCAGTAGGGTCATTTGCCGTAGCATTACTTGCAACGAAGCATTTTCGCTATCATCCGTTATTTCTAGTTCATCAGTGGCGCTGTGATTCAGCGCAGTGAGCACGCGATCAAGCAGCTCAAAATCGGTATCACGGAAGGCGAGTATATCCAGTCGTGCGATTAAATCGATGTTTGCTAAATATTGTTGTTGTAGGTCGTAGAGTTCCCACAGTGTGCGCGTTCGACTCTCATACTCTTTTTGCACCACTGCGCCTAAAACAGCCGTTATATTCTTGTGCAACAGCTGCAGTCCCGATATAAATCGTGCGTCCAGTGTAAAGTTCCGCATAAAGCCGTGCACATAGTGCAGCGCTAGTTCGGGATGTAAGAAATCTTCGCGACTCATGTCAAAGAATTCGTTCAAATCTGTGACAGTCAAATGATTGACTGATACAGGTTGATCTTCTTCAACAACTTCAGCCGTGCCGACGGGCTCTTGTTTTACTTTACGTGCATTCTTGATACGCTCGAAGTTCTCTACCAGCCTCTCACCAGCAGGGTTATCAAATTCATCGAACACATCTATATCCACCGGTGCGGTGGATACAGTCTTCGTTTTGCCTTCTGTAGTGGGTGTGTTAGTGAGTTCCCCACAACTGAATGCCTCATTAATCTCTCGCTCCGCTACTATTCGCTCACGCTCAATTTTTAGCATATTTGCATCACTAAATATACGATGATCTAGATTGTCGAAAATGTCATCGCGTATGTCATGGCAGCAGTACAAAGCAGACATGTCGATGGGATGAGCTTCTGTGTTAAATATGTAAGAACCTGCATTTACAGTACAGTCTCCATATGGAGTTTGCAGGCGATCACCCACAGCACCGTCGTTGTGAAGAAAATTATCCTCATCGAAAAGAAGATAGAGGTATTTTGTGGTTTCTGCGAGGTAGAAAGATTCCATTCTATTCTCTTTCTCGTGTGTAACGACATTTCGAATCTATATTTTAAGTCAAATAATGCATTCATTTATAACACATTTTACTCGATATATGTATATGAAGCATGCTCACCGTGGCGTATCCACAACGTGTTTTTGCGCTGAACTCAATTG
This sequence comes from Bactrocera latifrons, assembly GCF_001853355.1. Lineage (NCBI taxonomy): Eukaryota > Metazoa > Arthropoda > Insecta > Diptera > Tephritidae > Bactrocera > Bactrocera latifrons. Next base: position 175,505 of record NW_017536979.1, on the reverse strand, counting down.
TCTGTATTATGTCGTCACCCAGTTCCAAAAGAAATTGATTTTTCGTTGCACGATATAAATACATCACTGATTCAATCAATTCTGGTCTCAGAGGATAAACCTCTCTATTTGGCGAAGCCTCTCCCAATGGTATGTTATAGAATTCCGGTAAAAATCCGTATTTTCGCCACACTGTGCTATATTTTACCAATGTGCGCATGGCTGGTCCTATATCGCCAAACATGCTTAGGATGCCTGGCCAGAAAGCTTCAAGTGATTGAAAAACAGGTAAAGTAATTTGGCCTTTATTCATATTGGCCCAAACATACCAGTCTTCTTTTTTGAGATACTTGTCTATGTGCTCTCGTGCTTCGTTAAACATTTCCATCAACTCGGGTCTATTAAGCATAATGGAACCCTTTACTAAGTACTCAAAGAATGAGTCTACCCCTGCACCTATTCCTGAGTCGAGTGCTGTCCATCGTCCAGTTTGCACGTCAATGTGGTTGCCAAAAAGTCCGATCGCTGAGCGTCGTTCCCACAATGAGTGGATTGCATTGAGCGCGACATCTTCATAAATTGAATTGCCTGTAAGTCGGCTGAGTGCTCCGAATTCAATTAGAAATGTACCTACACCAGCTGTACATGTAACTGAAGTCTCCCCTTTCGGCACGCCGTAACGCAAATTCACAGTGCCGTATGGCATGCCGGTAGCAGTATCGAATGCGGGCAACAGTCGACGCGCCACGTCCTCTGCCATTCGTAGTAATGGACCTTGGCAAGGCCAACCTTCTTCCAAGGGCACACCAGCACGTTTGGATAATATATGCGCTGAAAGCAATCCACCCACAATTCGTATGTTTGTTTCAAAAACTGAAACATTTATGTCTTTGTCAAAATCTACAGTTTCTAGAATTTTAACAACTCTTCGGAACTCTGAATAATTGCCCATTGTTGCGAGAGTATCCAATGCATCGATAAGTGTTAGTGAGTAGCTCCCCCAAGTGTCAATGCCGTCGCAAGTTAACGGTCGTAGCTCATCGTAGTCAGAAGCATATTGTAAATAACCATCATAAGCATGTTGAAACATTCCACGTACCTTTTCTCTAAGAGAAAAAATTATTATTTTAATATGTATATTTAATGCATATCTTAATCTTTAGAAACAACCTTAGCTCCAATATGCGCTCCTTTGAATAAAACCTAACAGCTTGAGTCTCTAGAGTGCCATGTGTGATGATAAAATATACAAATATTACTCCCATCTTCCAGTAACATATTTTCTTATACATCTTATGAATTTTTTTTAATTATCTACACTAATCTAATTAATTTTTTGTAAATAAAGAAAATTGCCACACCGCAAAACCGCAAATTTGACAACTTAGATGTAAACAACCGGAACATCTGATAGCCATTCGGGTGTGTTCACTGGACGACGAACAGGGTTAGTTTATTTGCTACTAGAAATTACATATTCTTTAACTCTTTTGCAATATTTTTAATATTTTATTGGGAAAATAGTTTATTAAGACACGTTCACATAAAATAACTAAATACATACACATATATATAAATTTACAATTATGTTATTTACATGCATAATCATGATATATACTGTACCGAATTTGTATTTAAATGCAAATCTGTGTGTACGCATTGAACGCACCCAAATGAAAAATAGAAATGTCAATGATGGCGATTAATTCTTTTTCAAACTATGAAATTCAGTAAAATAATAAGATAATTCGTATTTGTTTAAAGTTTCGTGCAAAGCAACAAGTTTAAGATAAATAGTTAGAGATCAATTCCGAACAAAAGGTAAGTGAGTCCATTTTTATTTTGAAAACTTGTTTAACGCCTTCTTAAGATAGATGTTATAAAAGCATGGGGAACGTTTGGATATTCGAATTACCATCATAGAGATAAGGAAAATCTTTAATTTTAAGGATTTGTAAGGACGTTCAGAAAAATATGTTTAAAAAAAAGTAATAATCGCTATGCCTTTAAATATTGTGGAGCATTGTTCAGTTGGAACAGTCTCCGGACTGAACGGACAGTCGTACGTGAAGAAACTATATCAATGGTTCATACATTTGACTTCAATATAAACACAATGCGGTGGTATATTTAGATTAAAACCAGTCGCTTGGTACATCTGCGTAACATGGAATTGATTCTTCGTTTTATTGGAACTACTAACTATTTCGATTTATGTATAACACCCATATACTTTGTCTTGATATAATGCACTCAGTATTGGCTTTAGTTTTTATAAGAGCCGCACATGAGTACAACTATATTTTTCGTGAATATTTGCTGCATTCTGCACGATACGAATCTGAACGTTCCAAACACAGTCGCGCTTATGCACAAATATCGGACTCATATTTCTAAAGTTTGACGACAGTCACTTCAGCATTATATCATTTTGTTGTTACCAATATAACATCCTAGTCAATCTACCACTCTCTTAATCTGCAAATTTGCAATTGAGCCATTGTTAGCTCATCTCATTGATATATTTATCAGTATTAAAGGAATATTCTCACAAACTATTTGTATTAGCTAATGATCACAGCAAACTCAGAACCAGCTTTTACTTTCATCCCATTAACATCATTTAAAAAAAATAGAAATAGAAAAACGAACTTAAGGGGTCGGTTTCCAAAAGAAAGCAGCAGAGGTATAATGCTATTGTACCTATGATATTTTTACGTTGTTTAAACCAATTCTTGTATTATCCCCAAATGCCCACTTTTTATACGATGAGGATACATCGAATCTATGTGTGTTGCATCTGTATTGAATTATATTTTGGCAATTAATTGTCAATGTATTTACTTCAGATTTTTATATATAATGTATAGTTGTGTGATACGTATAATATATATACATATATACATATATATATATCGTCACCTGAAATGCAAAATAACGAATCTTCAAACATTCGAAATTGAGTGTCTTATTGATTACGTTTCACTACACATATTACCTATGTTCAACATTTTCAGCTTCTGCGGTCAGATATAAACCACTTTTAACCAATATTAAAATTTTGTTTCACTCATGTTCCATTTTATTTCTTGTTTCATTCATGCCACTGTAAATTTCTGAAAATGTTGTTATGTTATTTTGCATTTCAGGTGAATATATATATATAACATCCTAGTCAATCCAGACATTTAAGTTTTAAGTTCTCTGATTGATGTTTGTTCACTGGCACAGTCCACTGCGTCCTTTTACATACATATGTACTTATATATTGTGGGTGTTTTAACTACTTATATATGTGTGAAGACATATTTTATTGAGGACTTTTTCTAACTGAAAATACGAGTTTGAATTACTTAAATTGAAAATGCTTTATAATATATATTTTTTTTTTATTTTATTTTGTAAAAGCTTACATAATAATACAATTATTATACAAACTTAAGAAAATACGCAGCACTAGCATCATGGGCTATCGGCCGACTTTATAATATAAAAACTTTATTTAGCAGATACGTTACTAGCCTATTAAACAAAGCTTGTCCACTTACGTTATAAGTAAAACGTAACAATTTATGCTTTGCTTTAATATTCGTTGTCAGTTTTGACATTTTGCTCAGAAGTCAATCGATAATTTTTCTGCTCGGTCGATATTTTCATTTCTTTCTCGAGTCAAGAGACAATAAAAAAGTGATAGAAAAGGAATTTTTCGGAATATTTTGCAAAAATTATTAGTTTAATAGCGTGAGGTCGTGATAATAAAGAACGTAAATGAGTGTATTAAGCAATAAAGGAAGTTGAGGAGTGCATGAAAGCAAACAAACGTTGAACGTGGAGAAGGAGGAGCGGAGCATACTGCGCGACATTGAAGTTCCATAACTGCTGCAACTGGCGCTGTCGCTGCGCTGCTGTTTGTGTGTCTAGACGAGGAGGAGCGACGAGGGAGCACAAGGAAGAGGGTGATAGACATTGGGAGACACGCACAGCCGCGGAGGCGACGAAAGGAGGCATAGTAGTAGAAGCGGACAATTGCGATGTTAGCACAAGAAATTAATTTACTTTGGGAGTGTGCAACCATTACGATCAAACACATTTCGCCACATACCCGTAAATTTGTGTGTTCACTGCATACATACATTAGGTAAACTAGTGTACAATGGGGAAAACATCTGGCAATGAAGAGAGCTGAAAGATGGTTTCAACTCCAGTCGCCACTGCCGCGTTTACTTGCTCCCGCGGCAAGTTTAATTAATGTAACTCGTGCTTTCGCATATGTTTAATGCATGACGTTCGTTAATATATTCGTTTAAGGCTAGTAATTTAGTGTTATTCAATTAAATAAACAGATTATCTAAAATGGCTCAGCGTCAGTACGTTTAAAACAAAAATTGCAAGGTGCCATCATTTCTGCATAAAATTAAATAGTTTTAACAACTTACTTGCACTAAAGATTCTGAAATAATTTGAAAGTGGAACGTTGCACATTTGCGCTTTAGCGAACGATATGCAACATGTTTTTAACCTTCATAAGTGGCAAATTACTAAATGCTTCCTAAAAATATGATATATCCTTTTGAAATGAAAAATTTGTTAACATTCAAGCCATTTTTTTACCGTTTAGTTTTCAAATACGAACGCAGTTTACGTTTTCAACTGTATATTCTATGCTTGACATTGCAGGAATCCAACGAGCTACTGGCATTAGTTTGCCTACTCTGCAGTTATGTAACTCATAAATTATTAGCGAAAAACTGTTTGTATATCTTTTTCAAAATATAAGCCCCGTAGGAAGCTTTCTATACATTTGTTACTTCTATTAAAGAATATATTACTGTTCTGTTATATATTTCTATTTCTAAATCATAACTGTTATCTTATCATTTTTTATGTTCCAAAGTAATCACTCATTAATTATGTTTTATTAACAGTATTTGGTTAGGCTTGAATATGTCAATCAATCTTATTTTTCCCCGACCTTCTCCAATTACTCTATATTAATATAGATTTATTGTAAAGTGAAAGTTTTCCTTACCATCCATTCGCTTCAAACGAATATAGCTAATGATCATACCAATGACCAATAGCTTACACATGGCAGATGATAATACCTTTCGTGCACGTAAAAGAACCCGGGTTACTGGGTTATGTATGTTTACCCTTTTTATCGGCATTTGCTTATTAATTGCGAATGTGTACGGTGGCAGCTTTGGAGTTCTTATCACTTATCAGCATAACTTGAAACCCAGCGAAATGTGTTTGCGTCGTGCTGGAAATTTAATTGTACCTTCAAAAAGATAAATTGAAAAAAATAAAAATGTAATGGTTAAGACGAAGGTAAATGTGATTGTGTGTGATGTGTAGTGTGCGGAATTGTACTTACTGAACACATTCACTGACGCATCACGAGTGAAGAGGTAGTAATCGATGCTAAAAATAAGACAAACTACTTGAAGTGCTGAACAAAAAATTAAAGCTTGCGTTGCAAACCATACTCTAAGAAAGTTTGAATATATGATCGTTTGATAGTTGGCAAAAGATATCGGGAGAAAAGAAATTTTCAAATATCTAAAAAACTAAAAAAATAGAAGAAAACACTTGCAACTGCATCTATCGTCGTCCATGCCAGAACATTACGTTAGGTTAATTTCAAACATTGCTATAATGTTTCGATTTTTTCACAGTATTATCGCTACTACAACATGGTTAGCACAAATTTGGTGGTGCCGGTGGTGCTTTGGGGCCCTTCGGCACCAACCCACTGCGTGTCCAGCGTATTTCTATCCGATGATCAATCAACACTCGTCACTGGTTGCTACGATGGTCAGATCTGTTTGTGGCAAGTTGACCCGTTGACTATGAAAATGTCACCACGCTGTCTGCTGGTTGGACACTCGGCACCAGTTTTGTGCCTGGTACGTGCCTCCATACTGCCTGAAAACAATTTTCTCGTCAGCTCTTCGGAAAATGGAGAAATGTGCACATGGGATCTAATCGATGGCAAATGTATGGAATCGGTGAAGTTGGCACAGGTGCACACACAAATTCAAAGCTATCATCCAGCCAACAGCGAAGACGTGCGCCTCTTTTGCATTGGCTATTACCCAGAGATAATCGTAATGGACCCATTTAGTTTGGAAATCATTTATCAGCTTAGTTCGAAAGTAAAGCCGGACTGGATTTCGGCACTACACGTTTTGCGCCCCATGAAACGCAAAGACGATGTCGTTCTGGCAATCACCACTACCGGGACCGTGAAAGTTTGGACGCTAATTGGTAACGAGAATAAGCACGCTGAACCAATCTATGAAAATGAATCGAAGGAAATTCGTTGCTTGAATGCCATAACCATGAATTGTTGTGCACAAAATCAACGCACAGTGCTAATCGTTTGCACCAAGTACTGGCAAATCTATGATGCGGGAGATTTTACAGTACTCTGTTCGGTGATCGCACCGACACGCGAACGTTGGCAAGGTGGTGATTTCATCACTTCCGATCGCGTCATGCTATGGACTGACGAGGGCAAAGGCTATATTTACAAGCTGCCTGCCAATTGTATACCAGACAACAAAGATTTTCATGCCAAATCAGTGGTACGTGATGCACCCTATTTGTATTATGTATTGCAGCAACCGGGCGATAAAGTGCTGTCGTGTCCACCCGCAATGAAGTTGCTGCGATATCAACGAGAGGACGGCAAAATGCAACACTATTTGTTACGTGGAGATTCCGAGGGCTATATCTCCGTATGGACAGTTCCGGAGGTGCCTCTGGATAATATCTGCATATTGCAAGCGAAACAAATGCCACCAAGAGTGCTTAAACCTACTGTCTGTACTTCGTTAGTCGAGGCATGGTCTATCATGGATCCACCGCCCGTTGGTATACTCGATCAACTATCGCGTATCACCGAAACGCCAGTCAAACTAACCTCAAGCATTTACCTACCGCAGCAAAGTCGGTTGGTAATTGGACGTGAAGATGGCACCATTGTTATCGTGCCTGCCACCCAAACTGTTATGATGCAGCTGTTAATAGGCATCAAGCAAAACTTTAGCGATTGGCCGTCGCATCAGATCCTTTGTGGGCATCGCGGGCGTGTCAACTGCCTATTGTGCCCTTCACTGGTGCATCCACGCTACGAGAAGTCACAATTACTATCAGGTGGAGTCGATTTCGCCGTTTGTTTGTGGGACTTGTATAGTGGCAGTTTGTTGCATCGCTTCTGCGTGCATGCTGGCGAGATCACACAGCTGCTGGTGCCTCCAGAGACTTGTAGTAACCGCATACTGAAATGCATCTGCTCAGTTGCATCAGATCACTCAGTGACGCTATTAAGCTTACAGGAACGCAAATGTGTTACACTTGCCAGTCGTCATCTGTTTCCAGTAATATCCATAAAATGGCGTCCACAGGACGATTTTCTCATCGTTGGTTGCTCAGACGGTTCTGTGTATGTGTGGCAAATGGAAACGGGACACTTGGATCGCGTGCTACATGGTATGCTGGCTGAAGAGGTGTTATTGGCGTGCGACGAACAGTCTGCCGAAGATGGTAGTGGCGGACAGAGTGGTGCAGCCGCGGCCACTTCAGAGATGGGAATGGCCAATCCGGCGGTACACTTTTTCCGCGGCATAAAGTCCCGCAACATGAACGCCATACGACATGCAACTCAACGCGGCATACATCAGTTGCAGCAACTACAGGGCCACAACCAAGGTAACTTCGATTTCCTAATGAAGCACCGCAGCAATCCGCTTGTGATTCAAGGGTTACGCACCAATCCTAAAGATGCGGAAAGTCATATACTATTTTTCGACATAGAAGGACTAATATTTGAATTGCATAGCGAGGAGTATGCACAAATGACGCCCGCTGCCCTAGAGGCGCTGGGTGTGGTTCTAAGCAATCCGAAAGATAAGGCGGTGCATCTAGATGCATCCAAAAAAATTAGCGATTTCTTTGGGAAGGTGAAAAACAAAGCTGGCGATATGGAAAAAATATTGAAAGATAAGGATAAACACGGCCTAGTGCAGAAGTTCAAAGAAAAGACGGAGGCAATGGAAAAGAAGGTGCAAGCGAAAGTCGAAAGTTTTCAAAAAGTCGTGGAGACGCAAGATCAGCCTGATGACTTGCGTAGCAAAATAGCTTCGAAAATGGAGGTGACACATGTGATGGAAGTGGCGCAATTGTTGCTATCACTTTTACACTCGTGGGGACTCGATCCACATTTGGATAAAGTATGTGAATCACAGTTGGGTCTGCTGCGTCCTATTGTGCCAGTTTCATTTGGCGTGCTCTCCAAGGCTGGTTACATGTCATTGCTATTGCCCACGTGGCAGAACAATTACCAAATACCCGACAATATACCACCCACGGCAAGTAGCTCGAAGAAACGCGATATTCCGGCTGAATTACTCCGCCAAGAGCAGTTAACTGCTGTCTTTACATCACGTTTACATTGGGAGTTGAGCACGACGTTGACATCAAACCACATATTAGCACTAGTGGCCATGTCCAATACTTTGATGTCGATGAACGCCGCATCGTTTCTTCCCGACAGCGAAAAGAGCAAGAAATTGCAGCGATTGGCCCAACGGACCGAATCTACGCTGAGTAACGAAGAGGAGCGTGAAGAGCTCATAGCACATCACACATCGCAAATCAAACAAGGCTGGAGTTTATTGTCCACGCACCATTGCTTCCTATTGCCCGACAAGATCGAGGCATTAGAGCCACGAAAATTCAAACGGCCACAAGTTGAGGCGATGGCCAAGCGTTGGCAGCATCATTGCATTGAGATACGCGAGGCGGCCCAACAGATTCTACTTGGCGAATTGACGCGCATGGGTAAGAAGGGGCGCAAGCAGCTAGTGGATAGTTGGGCACAGTACTTACCGCTCTACACGCACACCGAACCCATCGTACAGCCACAGGTACTGGCGGCGGTACAGGGTAATAGTGGCAATGGTACGAATGGGCATACCGGCACAGTGGACAATCAGGACGAGGACTACGAGGAGGAGGAAGAGGAAATCATACGCAAGCCGTCCAGTTTGTCTGAACTGAAACGCAAGCAGACAACGGCTGTCATACTTTTAGGCGTAATCGGCGCCGAATTTGGACAGGACATTTCACAAGATTCACCACAACGTGCAACTGCGGAAAGACGAAAATCCTCGGTGGCTGAAGGTTTTGGCATAGCCAATAACTTGGCCCGATTAACGTCTATGGCTTTAGCCCATTTGCTTTACGCACCACCTTCACAAAAACTACCAAAGTACACGCCACTTCGACGTGCTGCAATTGATTTGCTTGGACGTGGCTTCACAGTATGGGAACCATATTTAGATGTAAGCAAAGTGCTGCTCGGTTTGTTGGAAATCGCTTGTGCCGGCAAATCGGTACCTAATCTAAACTACAAACTACCATTGACACCACAGGCGGATGCGTGTCGTACCGCGCGACATGCCCTTCGTCTGATTGCGACCGCAAGGCCTGCCGCCTTCATAACGACCATGGCGCGCGAGGTGGCACGCTACAACACTATGCAACAGAATGCGCAGTCCATTAACCAACCACTCACCCAGTCAGTGCTTTACAAAGCCAAGGCGGAAATACTATTGTGCGTTGAAATGCTCATTGATAAAATGCAAGCAGAAATCGCCAGTCTGCTTGTAGAGGTGATGGACATTACCCTGCACTGTGTGGACAATAATGATTTGAAGGCGCGCGGCTTAGCCGAGGTATGTCCCTCGATATGCAAATTCAATCAAATATCACATTGTGGGCAAACGCGACGTATTGCCGTTGGCGCACACAACGGTCATCTGGCAATCTATGAACTGCGTCAAAACAAGTGCCAGATGATACCAGCACACACACACCCCATAACTTCGCTAGCTTTTTCGCCGGACGGCAAATTTCTTGTTTCTTATTCGTGTAGCGAAAATAGGCTATCCTTCTGGCAGACGAGTACCGGCATGTTCGGCTTAGGCAATTCGCAAACACGTTGCACCAAAGGCTACTCGACAGCACCCATACCCGATGTATCACGCTTAAACCCGATGCGCTTAGCCAAATTGGTGTGGATCAACAACCGCACGGTCACACTAATGTTGGCCGACGGCTCGGAAACGCGATTCAACGTGTAGGTTGTGCGACGTGGTTTGGGACGGAATAGAAAACATAAGGACGGCAGCGATGCAGTCAAAGCTGTACGAGCATCTAGGCAGTTAACATTTAGGGATTTTGATTTAAAGGCTTTTAATATGCGAACGAACGGCTGGGCGGACGGGCGAACAGTTTGTCGTGAGAAAATGGGTAGAGACCAGTATTTTCAAGCATCAGTTTTTGTTTTTGTTAATCTAACTGTACGGCAAAGTCTAACTTAATACGCTTAACGGTTCCTACATTTGCTGCAAGCAAAACTGAAAGCGCTTATAAAGTGTATTTAGTTGTAATGATTTCCAAAAGAAAAACAGTGTATTGTTTACAAGTGATTTTAATTATTTTTGTTACTGTTTACTTTATTATAATACAATAAGGCACTTGCGAAGTGCTTTTGTAAGATTTTAATTATTTTTTGATTCTGAAATCAATTTTCATATCAAATTTGACGTTTTGTTTTTATGTTGCGAATTTCGTGATTGTTTCTCTGTATTCAACTCCTATCCGAGGCCCACTGTTCGCCCATGCGTGGAGGGTATATAACGTTTGTGTTGCATACATTTTTAGGTGTATTAATGCTAATATTCTAACGGTGGTACGCACATTTACAATGTATGTCCACATATACATACATACCTACACCCGTGTTGGTCGCTATACTAAACAGCTGATCAATATAAACTATAATATACACGAAACTACAGAAGTGCAAATGCGAAATGTATTTAAAACACAATTAATAAAATTTATGAAAATTATAAAAAAAACTAATCTGCATACATACATAAACGAAATAAAAGTACGATATTAGTAAAAGGAAAAAAGAATGAACTACAATAAATATGTAAATGCTGTTATTAATATTTGTTAAATTGTTATTATATTATATTTACAAACGTACATACATAGTAATGAAGTTTATTTTGCTCTTTTGTAAAATTAATTTCTATGAATTTACTGTGTTAATTTTGCAAAACTAAGGGAATATATATAAATATATACATATACCTGCAAACATGCATACATACATATATGCGAGGAATTTTATGTGGTGGCATATAACGAAAACACGGTATAAACTAAAACAATAAACTGTAAAACTACTACTCTTGCAATTAAAAAATTATAATGCATACGTTTGCATATATACTTATATTTATATATACTATACATATATAAATTCAAATTAAATGTTTTAATGGATTGTATCCCCTAGCTCCGCGTGTTTTTTTGGAGTTATGTAGGCATCGTTTGAACCAGCCGATTGTATATATCCAATCGATTGCCTCCTCCATATTCATAATTGAAAATTGCATTACTTACTACTATTGAAAAAATTTATGAAAGAAAACTATGTATTAAAGAAATTAAATTAAATTTAATGAAATTGTATTGTGCTTACTTTTAAATGTCCCTGAATAAAAGTATTAATTAATTATACCGAAAAAACGAACATCCTGTATTTACTTGGTGACAGCTTGCTATGAAGAACGAGTTAAATCTGCAGAAATAAACAAAGGGGAAAACTTGTAAACAAATCATTGGAGATTTTTAATTTTAAATCAAGTCAATAATTTTACTGTTGTGAGGAAGTCATCTTTAGATGCAGTAAACACAGTTCCACTGATGACTGACCTTCTTAACACACCTTCCGAATTTTATTTCACATTACGATAAGATCTTCACGAAAATCGGGTTCGGGTAAACGTAATGGACCCGGAATTTTCTGGGATTATCTGGCAAATTATTAACTCAGGAATGACAATAATTAATTTTAAGAGGAATATTTAAATTAAATCCAGGGCTGTGAATTTTTAATATTGTTGAGTAGTGGTGCTGAGTTGAAGGTGACGTGGACATGGCTAAAGCCTCTAAATCTGTTTGCTAAAGGTACAATAAAAATTAGCGACAGGGTCTTAAAACATCTATTATACAACTTTCCAAATGCGAAACACTGAGCACTCCTCTTTTAATTAGAAAAACTATTAATCGTGTTCAATAACATTTCTTTTTTAGAATAACATCGAGCTCAATATGTCAGACGATTCGGAAGCGATGTCAAAGAAGTCCCGTAAGGCTTCAAGTCCCACAATCTCAGAAGACGAATACATCGAGCCGCCTGAGTTCAGTTTGGCCACACTCGGATTGCGTCGCGTTGGCACAGCACCTCCACCGAAGCCGCAGCCACAACAGCCTATACAAATGTTAAATGCCCGTGGTATGCCGGCACGCATACGTAAACGTAATCGGTTATTTTTCGATGACGACATTATTAACGATGACAAACCGCTTCGCATGAGTCTCTCACCACGAAAAATGCCAATGAAAGCAAACGCATCGCCCCACAAAACACCCACTAAGGTTTTAAAAAAACGCAAAGGTGTCGTCTCGCGCTACATGCGCTCGGATGAGAAGAAAAAGAGTGCTGAAATGACCACACCGACACGTGAGCGACATTCAAGTGCCGCCGGTCCATCGGCAAATACCACACCAAAATCAAGCACGCGACATAGTGGCATTTCGATTGCACCAGCGACGGGCAGCACCACATTGACACACATTATTCCGGCTGATAAAAAGATTGGTCAGAGCATCGGTTTGCGTTTGCGCAATTTGTTGAAACTGCCCAAAGCTCATCGTTGGGTCATATTTGAATGGTTCTACTCTTTCCTTGACAAAGCACTGTTCGAGGGTGAAAATGACTTTCAAGTTTGTCTGGCTGAATCATTTCCAAATCTTTGCACTCGCCATCTGACACGCGCCGAATGGCGTAAAATACGCTCTTTAATGGGTAAACCTCGACGATGTTCGCAAGCATTTTTCGACGAGGAGCGACGTGAGCTGGAGCGCCGCCGACAGAAGATACGTTATATGCAGAGTCGCAAATCGGGCGACGTTAAGGATTTGAATTTTATACGAGATTTGCCAGACAAGATCCCATTACCACTGCCCATTGGCACCAAAGTAACAGCACGGTTGCGCGTGCCGCAGGACGGTATTTTTAGCGGTACCGTGGACGCCTACGATTCCATGACATCCACTTACCGCATCACATTCGACCGGAATGGCCTCGGTACGCACTCAATTCCAGATTTTGAAATCGTTTCGGAAAATTTCCACGAAATGCTTCCACTCCAAAGCATCACCAGGGACAACAGACCTAATCTGATGAGCGTCTTCAACGGCGTGAGCTCATCGCCCATGCGTAGCATGCGCAATGTACGCTCGGCTTTGAATATGAATTTGAATAAGAGTGATCCAGTCTTAGCACAGGAGGTCATCGAGAGTCCATTCAAGGATCCGGTGCTCGGTAGAGACAACATCAACGGCTACCCGGCCAAACTGTTGGAGACTTTAGTGCGTTTAAAACGAGCTCTGGCCTCCAAGCGCTCTAAGTTGCAGCGCCTAAGCGAAATGAATAACGAGGCAGAATTAAAGGCATCCCAACAACTGGCTGCCGCACACAATAATTCCAACTCATCATCAGACGAATCGCAAAACACAAATGAGACGGTGCCACAACTGAGCGAAGAATTTCAAAGACGTTATGCCTCGATTGTAATTTCAATGGAGAAGATGAATCGCGACATGCAGGATTATCTAAATGATGTGCAGGCATTCGCTGGTGACCTAACGCGCGATCCACAAGTACAAGCAATGCTGGCACCATCGTACTTGCGTGAAAAATGCCGCGAAGCCGCAGAAGATGCTGTACAACGTAACAATCAGGGCACAGTGCAGAACAAGGGTGTGCTGGCACTCATAAAGAATCTAGCAACAGTGTTACTAGTCGCCTCACATTTGGGCAATGATGGCAATTCGGCGGAAGTTTCGAAGGTGCTCGAGGGCTGCATCGAAGAAGTGCGTTCCAGCTTGAGTGGTGTGAATGTTGAAACATTCCAGAAAAATGTGCAAATACATTTGCATCATGTGCGCATGCTCGCCGCCAACAACAGTGTAATGATGAGCAATTCAGCCGTATCGACTGTCGGTGGTGGTCCCATTGACAGATAAATGCTTTGGAGCTCTAGTAATCGTTAATGACTTAACGACTCAATAAAAAAATATTAATGAATTAATTTAATTTAACAGTAATATTCTAACAATTACTATTAGACAATCTTTACTTTTTTCTTTTAAAAATCAATTTTTGTTCTTTGTTTTGCCGGTCTTTTCTTTCTTGTCTATTGAATTCTATGTATTTATACTAAAAATAAACTTAATTAGATTTCGTAGCAGTTCAGATGTGTTTTAATCACTTTCGTCGTCATCGTCATCCTCCTCTTCACTGGATTGGTTGAGCCATTCGATGAGTTCCTTCAGGCTCTGACGCAAAGTTCGGTGTTCGTCCGCATCGAGTTGTGCGTACCAAGAGATAATAGCATCTTCACTCACGAAATCCTTGTCATACAAGTAATGTACTACTTTCGAGATTTTGGCGCGCACATATTCATTTTCTTCACAGATGTCCTGTTTGGTAACATGAAATTTGTATTAGAGTGTATATACTTTTTAACATTTACTTAAGAGACTTACTTCCAATGCACGCAGACATTCCAACATGGCATCTTCAGTCTTTATATAATTCGACATAACAGGACCCAATTGTTTTAATATGTTGTTTATGGCTACAAGAACGTTTTGATTTGCGGGCTCCTTGATATCCTCAAGACTGAATATAGCTTTCACCACATAGAAATTCACCTCTTTTAGGGACATATTGTACGCATAACGAGAGGAGTTTATTTCTAAAATAAGAAAGTCTGGGTTTGATTTCTCCTGGAATCCGCGTGCCAGTGAGTCCATCACTTCCGCCAAAAAGACTGCAGCAAAGCAAAGTGGATAGCAATGGCAAGAGCAAGAGGAGGTATTAGTTTGAGAAGAAATTTAAGAAAACGGAAACGTTTACTATTTGTGTCGTCGACAAATGGTGTGACCGCACGTGACTCATCCTCGTCGCTGCTCGATGTGTAGTCACTCTCATCACAGATTGGTGGTAGTTTAGCCACTTTTGGTATACCAGTTGCTATGGTGGGTGGTACATCATCTTCGGAATCGGAAGCATATGTCGATTGTGTATCCTGTTTATCGTCTATAATAAACCCTTGTTCACCCAGTTTTTCTACTAAATTGTCTGTCAAAAAAAAAAAAAAAAAAAAAAAAAAAAAAAAAAAAACTAAAAAAAAAAAAAAAAAAAAAAAAAAAAAAAAAAAAAAAAAAAAAATCGTTAAAAACTAATTAATAAAAAAAAATGTGTACTTACCGTCCTCGCCTAACGCACACTTTATTATAACGTTTTTGAGCACCTTTCCAGAGGGTATGACACTTTTTGCATCCACAACGGTACCTTCTGTGAGAGCAGATCCAGCACCGACTTTAGCACCGCACCCAATTACACAGCAATCTAATTTGCAGTCATCGGCAATTTGAACACCATCCATTAGAAAAGCATTAACCAGCACGCAATTCTTCCCAATTTTGCAGTTCTTCCCAATAACGCTGCAACTCACGGAAGTACCGGCTTCCACGTGACTACCGGCCTGCACGGCGACATTTTCTCTTAACGCTGCTTTTATGACCGTCGACTTTCGACTCTTATAAATGTTGTTTTTCATGTAAACGTATTGCTGAACAAGACAATTTATACCCATATCTGGGACCAATGGGTACGCCCAACGATTCATCACGTCTTGGCTGACCATGCAGTATGTCAGCCAATTATTCACTTTGCGGGCATACTGTCCCCGCGGTAGCAATGATACATAGATGCGGCTATCAAGAATCTCTTCGTTAATAAGTATACCACGAACGAAATCGTCACGTGATTCAAAGTCGAAATTATCACTGAACAAGGATAGCATTGATGGGGAGCCAATAGCAATTTGTGGATCGATCAGGTTATGAAGTAGTGACACTTCTGAATTATGTAGAAATACTTCCAAGGGGACCTCAAAATGCGATTCTTTGCCATGCAAGCGCAAACGCTGGTGATGATGAAGACGATTATTTTGTCGGTCGACCGCAATCATAACCTCATTGCCAGTGCGCACGTTATAGGTTGCAGCCTCTTTAAAAATTAAAGTTGCCGCTGCACCTTTGTCGTATTTAACAGTTTTCCTGGTATTATTATAAGAGTTCCTTTTAAAAACATATATATATTAGTGTTTCTTATAGCTCACTTGTGTTGTTCGAATATTGGTCGCAAATCTGCATTGGTTACTGCATCCGCTCCAAGGAGTATGAAGTTACCACGTATAAGCGCTTTAGCGTCTAAATCGCGCATAGCATCACCGAAACAACGGCAGCCTTCTCCGCCAATCACATTTACTGTCATATTTACCGACCACGAACTGAGTGATGCAATGCCTTCCCTGAAATTGAAACATTGAATAAGTAAATTGCGATAAGGAAGTGATGGGAAAGAAATACATACTTAATATGCTCTCGGACGCTTTGCAAGTACAAGCTAGAATAGACGAACACTTCTTCTATACCACTCCGATTGAGTGCATCCAAGGCGTAGTCTAGAAGACACACATTGACTAAAGGTAAAAGCGCCTGAAAATAGGAGAAGAAAATTTGTTAACGACGTGGCTTCCTGGTTTTCTGCACAATTTCATCTACGGTGGAATTTTTATCCGAAAATGGTCGTAACTGCTCTACATTATTGTCGGCAATGAGAACCGCTTGAATAACTTCTTTTTTCTCAAATTTATTCATTGTTAATATTTTTTAGATGTTGTTATATGAGTTAAAACGTTGAAAATGGTTTAATGCTAAGCAGCACATGAATTAGGGATACAGAATAAATATCGATACACATAGTCGATGTCAACGAACTCTTTGCTCGATAAAGCTTTTATTTTGAAATTAATCGAGATATAATACAGTGTTTAAAAAAAAGTATTGTCTGATAAATTAATTTTAAAATACAAAGTAAGGGTGTTCACAGATAATGTAGAAATAAATAAGCAGCGATTTAATACTAACTAATATTTTCCAATCGAATAAAGAAGGTCAAAACAAAGTTGTATATACTAGCCATTGACGCGCCCATTAAACGGTGTGCAGTCAGTGGATAAATCCAAAGACCTAAAAATGAGCCGAAGATCGTACTTAACAGATGGAAAAAAAACACCAAAAAACCATTGGACGTCAACATTTCCGTAAAATCGGCCCAAAGACCATCCGAGAGCTTAGTTTCATGGAGGTCCTTTTACCAGAAAGGTACGCGCTGTTAGTAGCATACGACAACCACCAGGCGACTACCATTGCGACCAGAAAAGGAGGCGAAAGCCCCATAACAACCCCTTCCGGGATAGTATCTCATGCGCCTCTAAGGTTGATAAGTCCCCAGATACGGTTGAGAACACTCTCGGTTCAGAAACATGAGTAGCAATCCAAAACAATTCCTCATACAAAGAGAGAAACAAATGTGTCCTTTACTTGTGTCGAAGTGTTCAGGTCAATCATCTCATCACCCTAAATTTTAAAATCCCGCTTTTATTTTGTTTTAGATTGCACGAATTCCAAAAATTTTCGCTACCGTAGAAACCGCTTTGAAAAATTGAAATTACGAATATTGGCCCAGTAGCCGCCACATTGTATCAAAATTCGCAATAATTTTTTTTTTACTGTTTTTTGTTACTCAGAGTAAATTGTCAGACCATAACTGAACTTCAACGATGGGCAGGCAACGAATGACCAGAAATAAGAACCATAATCTCAAGCCCAGAAGTTCTCTGATGAAGCACGATTGGTCTATCACTTTTCATTTTGTTTGTCATAAAATATTCTAAAATTAATAAAAAAAAAAAGGAATATGAACCGGACTTCAACTCAGCCAGCAAGGGCCGACAGCTTAACTCACCTTGCTGAAGAAGGCAAAGGTAATTTCTAATGCCGGCTCAAGAAAGAGAAAGGTTTATTGAGAATTAGTCAGTAGTGGAAAATGCAGAACGAAGAGAAGAAGTAGTGGTCAAGCGAGGCCCACAATTTTTTCCTCAACGGAGAGCATGGTAATAACATTTACAAGATTTCGGCGCTACCAACCACGCCAAAGACGCGATGGTATGCTGTTTGACGACAAACAGCGAAGTCCGTCGTGCCGCCAAATGTAAACCGAACTCAGCTTCAACAGCGCGCTCGGCGCCCATACTGAAATTGGCGCTGCTGGCCAAGCGCGAGTTGAGCTCTTTCGACTTTCTGACTCAGCATTCAGTTGACGGTTACATTTCAACGCATTCGCAGGTGGAAATTCAGTTGACGGAAAACACTGCAACACTTCTAGTGGCACATGAGAAACACAAAAACAAAAATCATAGTAGTAGCCAAGTAGCGAGCCGACTTTGATGGGTCTATCTATTCTGTGGCAGCAAGCGTTCAAGTACCAAACATTAAACTCCAAACAAAGCCGCCGTGGTGGATTTTAACGTTAACGATGCGTATCGGAAGCGCATGTGTACACAAGTTTCAACAAATATTTGGACTATATTGCGGAAATAATTAAAATAACAAAAGTGGTAGAAGAAATATCCAAAAACAAAAAAAATAATAACATTTTTTCATTGCGAAATTGGGTTACGTGCAAAAAAGAGCATAAACAACAGTGTTTAGTTTGTGGTAAATACATGCAAACATATGTACATATGTATATCGCGTAATAAATTAGAAGCGAAACATCATCGAATTTCAAAGAATGTTTGTGTGCTTAAAAATCTGTTGGTGCAGTTTGTGCAACCGAGTGTGTGATGACGAGTTCAAGAGTAACGAATTGCAGCAAACGTAGCAAAACTAATTGCAACGTCGAAAAACCAAAAGCGATTTCCAAATGCTAACTTGCTGCTCTGCCACAGCCAATAAAAGCTGCAACAAAGGGGTCAGCGGCTCGGCGCGTCTCATCGAAGAGTGCAATAAAAAACTGACGACTGCACATCGAAAACTTGAAAGTGGACTACAGCCAATGCTTGGAATTCGAGCGACGATAACCAAAGTGTTGCAAGTCTAATTAGTGCTAAGAAAATACTGCAAAAACCGTTAATTCAGTAATTTAAGTGGTCTTGAGTTTCACTGTCAAAAATTGTATGTCTTTAGAACAAAAGCAAAACTCTCGTTTGGCTGAATTAATAGCGAAATACCCAATTAGACTCACATTTAACGGTAATACAAATAACAAAAACAACAATAAGCTGTACAATATTATTCCAAGTGCCGTCAACGTGAATTTGTGCAAATTCCAAACAAACATGTGACAGCTTTGACGAATGTGGTAAGTTTGACTCGCATCTCAAATTACACTGCACTTGCATCAGTGTGGGGCTTTGCTGAAAACTATTTATTATGTAGTAATGCAGCGCGCCAAATATTAATTTTTAAAACTTAAATGTATGTTTGTGTTTAAATATAAGTATATTTAAAGTAACATGAGTATATATGAGTATAAAGCGAAGTAGGAAAGCAGAGTGTAACTTGTGCAAATGTTTTAAGAACTGACATATTTACTATTATTTCATAACTGAGGAATGCACTGCGACCTTAGGTCTATTGTGCCCTCTCCTAACTCACAGGGACTCGCTTAGCTCCAGCATGTTGACGAAGTTCAGGGCCTGCGACCTGCGCCTACAGACTGCAATGCAGTCGATTAACAGGTGATCCGGGGTTTCAGGGTCCCTGACGCAAAACCGACAGTTGGCGCAAGATGATAGGCCCATGTTAGCTAAGTGCCTTTTCAGCTTGCAGTGGCCGGTATAAAATGCAACCAGGATCCTGAGTTCGTTTCTTGAGAGGTTAATTAGCGATTTAAACCTCTTTTATTTTTTATACCCCCAAATAGCAGCTTGGCATGACGCATGCCGTGCGCTCGCTGCCAATACCTCTCCCTGCACACTCTTTCTTCCCACCGCAATGAATGGTTCGGGCCCAACCATACTGGTGGAGGCTGCGGAGCGGGCTAGCTCGTCAGCCAGTTCGTTGCCGGCTATGCCCCTGTGGCCGGACACCCAGATTAGGTGCACCTGGTTCTTTGCAGCTAGGTTGTTCAACCGTTCTCTGCACTCCTGCACCAATAGCGATTTGATCTCGTAGGAGGAGATCGCTTTTAGTGCCGCTTGACTRTCGCTAAGTATAGCTATGCGCTCGTTGCGATAGTTGCGGTGGAGGTTTATCTCTATACACCGACTTATAGCCAGGACTTCAGGAAAAATACTCGGAAAGCTTCCCATCGGAATGGATAGCTTGGTACGCGGGCCTACAATACCCGACGTTTTTGAGCCGTCGGTGTACCACCTCAATGCACTATCCCTTAGCATTTGCTCAAGAGAGGGGCCGTTCCACTCACTCTTGCTACCGAAAGTAACCTTAAACCTTTTCGTGAAATGAGTTGATTTAGTAATGCCTACCGGAACTTAACTGACGGGTTTCTGCTAACCAGACATCGAGAAAACATCTCTAAACTTGGGAAACTACTCCTTTTTTAAACTCACAAGTATCCGCTATGCATTTTTGACTTTTCAAGATAGTCAGAAAGCACTTTAACTTAAATTTGCAAAACAGACAATAGTCAAAAGAAGTGATAATAGTAAATAGGTAATAATTTAGGTAATAATAAGAAAATTAATATTCCTTTTGAAATTTAGAATAAGATTTTCGAAGGCAACATAGTGATTCTAGGGTGTATTTTCTTGCATTTTCTTTTTAGCTTCCTTCGATTCCGCTGTGGCCTGGCACCCATACCAGTCTAATCACTAAGACAAAGCATTGAAAGCGAGGTTAGTCACTCTTTGACCAAGGCTAGTACCGCTGATACTGACAGTAAACCCCTCCAGCAACCCGCCACAAGCATTGACCCGTCCATGAAGAAACTCACTGCCCATTTTTTTCGTGTTCTACGAGATCTCCAAAGGCCCAAAGAAAAGTTCTCCACTGGTGTAGTAATACCGGCCTTCTCCGCGTATAAAACTTAAATAATATTCTCTTCAAACGAGAAGTTAATGATATTTTTGATCCGGTCAAGAGTTAAGGATAGGTTTTTGTGTAGATTACTTTAGGTACGCAGAAGAAATTTGATAGTGACCGTTTATAAATAAATTGAAAATGCTGATTGAACTAAGCGTTTACATTTTAGGAGGCTGTAACTCAAAAACTGAGATATTGATTTTAAATTTCAGAATGTTATTTTTAAAGGTATGCTCTATCGAATCATTAAAAAATTGATTTTTTTTTTTCATTTTCACCCTAGATGTACCCTTAATATCGAATAGAGTCTCAAAAATCGATAAAAATCATATCTACATAACAGCGCCACCTATTGAATCTTCTTAAGTAGGATCCAAAAATTATTTGAATGTAGAATGGTGGACCAGATACGCGTGACTACAGCAAAGCTACTCAAAAAATATATTTTCTACAAAAAATTGTTAAATTTAATTCCATTTGTTGACTTTTAAAACAATTTCAGATCTTTTGTAAACTAACTACGAAAAATAAATAGAAGATCGTAAGTTTATGCATTACAATTTGTACACTTTTTCGCGAATAGTCTCACTTATGGCCGATTTGTCAACATCTACATATGTGTATATATACATACTTGTATTTACTTTTTATATATAAATATGCATGTGTACTCAAAAGTGCAAAAAGCAGTCATCATCTCATAAATTCATATGCAGCAGCATAAATAGCACATACATATGTATGTATATACACACATATTTACAAACTGATATATGTGTGCGTGTGAAATAATACAAAATCGAGGTCGTGCGCGTTTGGAGGCATTTGCGGCCAGACCGAGGTCGTGTGCCAACAAATTGGTGTGTTTGTTGATGTTGTTTCTCACATACTGACATCCAGCCCCAAAATGCTCATTACAAGCAGCTTTATTTGGTTTGGTTGTGCCGCATAATGCTCGCCTATGCATATTGCCACACTAATGCCCACAATAGGTGATAACGTTTAAACTAAAATAACTGACAGGCACCACAACATAAGACTTAACTAACTTTGTCTGTGATTAATTACTGAAACAACAACAAATTGATTTATTGGAAACTAATAATCTCACAGTCATGGTTTAATAGCGATTGCATTTCCGTCTTTCAAAATTTTCTTATACAATTATAGCGCATAACCTATATATTTATTAAAATTTATCAATATTTGTGTCGACGAAGCATATTCGCTGTGAGTACATTCAGCAAGCAGAGTTTGTAAACTTATTTGAGTATCGGATAGTGATATCAGAACTTTAGCATATTGGCCTTACTAGTAGAAGTAGTTTCATGTTAAAATCGATTTGGAAGTGATTTATTGTGTTGTTCACTAATTAATTGCATTTTCTATTGGATTTTAAACACAATTTTTTTATTGTAAAATAGTTTATGAAATTATATATTCCCCCACATTCAACACCTTTCCACAAGAGTTTGATTCCACACTCTTAAAATGTTTGATCCTGGCAGACCAAAAATTGGTCCAAGTGGTTTTTGACGTTCTGATTTGAGGAGAAGGTTCCGAATCTAACTAATTTTGCAGAGACGAGATCAAGTAATAGTCCGAAAGTACCAAGTCTGGAAAATATTTTGGAATTCATTCTGCAAAAGTCTTCATCAAACTTGTATGAAGTTTCGCATTGTCCTTGTGGAACACTACACTTTTCCTATTGATCAATTTTGGTTTCTTCTATTTGAGTGCAGCATACAATTTAACCAGCTCATCATAATAAACCTCAAAATTAATCGTAGTATTGTCGGGCAAAAGCTCAAAACACACGATCTCCTTGAAATCCATGCCAAAAAGACAACATAATATTTTTTGCTGACTATCGGCCGCCGAAGTGGTTTTACTCACTTTTTGTTCTACTTGTATAAGAACGTTACAAGCAATTTTTTTTTTTTTTGTCTGTTCTGTAAGAAACTGAGGAATCCATATGTCAAGCTTCGAAATTAATCCTAGACGTTCCATGTACTTGTGAACAGTCGCATTAGACAAATTAAATTTTTCAGTAATCTCTCGAGTTGTTATTCGGCGATTTGCATCGACCAACGACTTTATTGTATGATTATATCATGGCGCATCCTCAAAATCGAAACTGTCGGAAGGAAATTTTGGAAACCATTCTGTCATTGACGTTCGGTCAACACATCTTCTCTGTACACATCACATAATTTTCTTCTTGCTTAAAGGCCATTTTTGCTCTTTTGATAGTTTTCGATGTTCCATCTTCGATTGGGCACCAAATAAAAGCTGTTCCAAAGAAATTTGAGAAAATGTTTTGCAAATAAGCCTTAATATATCAGCTGTTCAAATGTATACCGTTAAAGCGGTTAAGTGCGAAGTTTGCTTCGAAAAAATTCAATAAAAATAGCTGTTGTCTTCGAATGAAATTACTTAGCGAACGACTCAACATAACTGCACAATCCTCCTGATAAGAGATAAGCATATTTAGACAATGAAAGAATAACTTTGTGCCGATTAAAGTTTAAAAATATTTATCAAGAAAAAACGTTAACTGCGACTGCACCGAAGCTAATATACCCTTCACAGGTGCATTTCTTTTGGTAACTATGTTCAACAATTTTAATCCATATCAACTTTTGTGAAGATACCACGTCAAATGCGAAAGTTTTCCATACCAGCACTTGATTCCAATCGTTAAGTTTGTATGGCAGCTATATGTTATAGTTAACCGATCTGAACAATTTCTTCGCAGATTACATTGTTGCCTTAGGAAATAATCTATACCAAATTTCGTGAGTATATCTTGTCAAATGCGAATGTTTTCTATACCAGCACTTGATTCCAATCGTTAAGTTTGTATGGCAGCTATGTGTTATAGTTAAGCGATCTGAACAATTTCTTCGCAGATTACATTGTTGCCCTAGAAAATAACCTGTGCCAACTTTGGTGAAGATACATTGTCAAATGTGAAAGCTTTCCATACAAAAACTTGATTCCGCCTGTTCAGTTGGTATGGCAGCTATATGTTATAGTGGTCCGACATCGACAGTTCCGCCAAATCAGCTTCTTGAAGAGAAAATGACATGAGTAAATTTCAAAACGATATATTAAAAACTGAGGCACTATTTCGTATATATACAGACAGACAGACAGACAGGCAGACAGACAGACAAACAGACTGGCGGACTGACGGACCTGGCTAAATCGACTCAGCTCAACGTACTGATCATTTAGATATAGTCTTTATAGGGTCTCCGACGCTTCTTTCTGGGTGTTACAAACTTCGTGACAAACTATAACAGGTTGAAGTTTGATAAGAAATACAAAAGACTTTTTCGACTACGCAATATTTTTGTTTTTTTACAAAATCATAATTTTGGGTTTCGATTTCCTTTAATTAATTTTTTTATTATTTATACATAAAATATTTATTATTCTAAAGAGTTGAAAAAGTTCGATTCAGCGAGTTTGCTCACTTTCCCACTAATCCGACTTTCTACCAGTGTTTTATTAAAACGAGGTCAAAACACGAATTATGGCTTTTTCCAATTACAGTTACATAAACTCATATATATTTACGACCGTGTATGAAAAGTGATTTTAATAACTTTTAACTTTATTTTCACAACACACTCAACACAAGTTGAGAAAATCGCTAATCGTTTTAGCGTGCAATAAAATATACAACAAATTAGATAATTGCTTACTGAGTGAATGTACATACATATGTTTGTACGTATGTGTGTCTAGCTCAACTAATGTAAAATAAGGGCAACAAACTGATCTTGTGCAACTGCCAAATGAAAATTACAACAACTTTAATATTTTATATTTTTATTGACACTAATGCTGATCACTGAGCAGAAATTTGGAAATTCAGAGATAAGGCATAAAATGGAAAATTAAATGCAAATTAATTCCATAAAGCATTGTCCCAAAAATAGTTTTTTTTTTCAAGTTAAAATATGTTCTACAATAAAATGCGACGGTCTTCCTTAATCTTAGTAAAAAAAAATTTAATTTGAAACATTTTGGTTTTGAGTAATGGTAGAAAGAACACAAAATAAAAGAGCACAAAAGAAGCATAAATAAATTTAAAGTTTTTTGATCAAATGAAGAATACGAAAACCACCAATCCCCATTCATTGTTAAAATACCGAAACATTTTAAGAATTTAAAAATCTCTCCCGCAGTGGTTCTAAATAAAATGTTTAATTAATGGCTTTTGCTCAGCATAAGTCTTTAACTACACACGATTCTATGAAAAAGCATAATTTTTTCAAATTCCAGTTCCTCACTGACTGCCATTAGAAGCAATTACATAAGAGAAAATATGCTAATAAAGAACAGTAAAAAATGCACAATTAAAATGGGGAATCACTAAATAAAAGTAAGCAGAAAATATTTATGGAAAAGTGCATGAAGACCCGCAGCACAAAGCTGACATAAAGACAGCTAACCAGCAGTTGTGAAGAGGAGAGTTTCACCACCAACAAGCCAAAAAGCCATACAGCCGTAGGAAGATTTGCTGCCGCACAGTGTGTGTATGTTGTTTTTTACTGCATTTTCAAATTGGTTTTATCACTTTTTACCCGTTCCATAAATGCGTCTATAAATGAGGCAAGCAAAACGAATCGCGCAAGTGCTTACATTTGCATGCCAGTGCGCCAGCAGATGTGCGATTTTCCGGCTATATGTGTATGTGTGTATGTTTGTGTTTATAGTTATTGCTAGAGTTTGGAGCAAAGCAAGGCAACGAGTGGATGTCAAAGTAAGCTGCGTGAAAAGT
Organism: Bactrocera latifrons; assembly: GCF_001853355.1. Taxonomy (NCBI): domain Eukaryota; kingdom Metazoa; phylum Arthropoda; class Insecta; order Diptera; family Tephritidae; genus Bactrocera; species Bactrocera latifrons. The sequence goes on along the minus strand of NW_017536979.1, from coordinate 149,611 downwards.
CAAAATGAAATCTTACGCAGCGGTCGTCAAAAGTGCAACTGTTAATGAGGACACCGTGCATTTGTATGTGGAATTGTGTGTGCGTTGATATTAGCGCACACTCTATTGCAAAAGTCTACGCTCATTCGGTGAGCCTCTAGCGTTGCAATATTGCCGCACACTGCCGCTTCATCTTAGTTACATTTTAATTACCCCGCTTATTTAACGACAGACCGAGTGACTCCAAACTGGCGGTTGCAATGGCCGCATAAAGATTACTAAACGGCTATAGCTCATAGGCGTCAGCCACGAAATGCCTTAGTCATTGATGACCTGCTGCCTGACTGCTAGCGCACACCGTATGTATGTATAATAAGCGATATTGTCTTCCTATTTTGCAACGTTTTATCTCTTTGCGTTTAAGATAAATATGCAACTAATGTGGCACATAGCCCGAAGAATTTGTCAATAAAAAACCAATCAAGCCAAGCTGGACCAAAACTGGCTTTGCGAAAATTTTCACATTAGCTAAAAATCGAATGACGGAAATGTTTATGAACATATTTCGGAGAAAAACAAATTTACGAAAATCTTAATTACTTTAAGCCGGTGTGGGTATTAATCCCATTCACCAATTTTTCAATGAATCATGAAATGCCAAAAAAGATATTATTATGGTTGATTTAGTAGTTTTTTGTTGTTTTGAATCTCGTAAATAACGGTAACATGCTCACTTTTCAAACCAAAGCTACCCGTTAAGCATGTGAAGCTTTGAGCCAAAGATAGGTTTTGTGGCTTAACTTGAGCCTTAGTTTCATCATACATATCCTCATATTTTTCTATTAACGGTAATTTGTGGATTTTGATTTTTACAGAACCAGTCACCTTAGAGTACCAATGCACATTCTAAACACATAGTTTTTGTGTACAGATGGACGGACAAACAGATCTCTTGAATTTAACTCGGGTTGCCATGTTGATCACTCTGATATATTGCGTAGTCGAAAAAGTCTTTTCGTATTTCTTATCAAACTTCAACTTATTTTTTTTTTTTCATATTTATAATAAACTTTAACGAACCAAATATGTAACATTTTGGTCGACAACTTTTTGACACTTTTCCTCTATAGACATTTTTCCATCAGTGCAAAACTTTTATGGTTTCTCGACGAAAAACTGCGACAAGTAATTTTCGCAGGCTTCATTTGAAGCCAACTTTACTCCATTAAGGGAGTCTTGCATTGATCGAAATAAAAGGTAGTCCGATGGTACAAGGTCAGGGCTATATGGTGGATACATCGAAACTTTCCAGCAAATCTCTCCCAGTTTTTGCCAAGTCATCAAATATGTGTGTGGTCTAGCGTTCTTCAATTTCATCAGTTGTTGACAGTAAAATATAGAATCAATTGTTCCACCAGGCTGGAGCAGCTCATAGTGGATGATTCCTTTCCAATCCCACTAAATACTCAGCATAATTTTTCGCGGTGTCAATTCCGGCTTTGCGACCATTTTTTGAGTTTCGCCACGCTTGGACCATGATCCTTTTAGCACATTATTGTCATATTTTATCCACCTTTCGTATCCTGTTACCATTCGCCTATTGTTACCTATTGACGAAATACAAAAAGAATTTTTCGACTACCAAGTATCCTTGTTAAAATTCACTCTACAAATTGTTTGATATATAGAGAAAATGTACTGACATGAAACCCTTCCTTATGTATTGGTTGAATCAATATAAATTATATAAAATTTATGCTCTTCACCATAGTCTGACCCATTAAATAATAAAGACTGCCAAAATAAAAATTATCTTGCCCCACATATTCACATCTCTCCTGATCTTCTACTAAGTGCTACATATTCACTCGCATTTTCCATTTCAATTATCGGGCAATCAATAATCACCCGATTGATAAGTGAACAGCTATATTGATCGCTGAATGAGTAAATTTGTTATAGCCGCAATCGCTTATAAATCGCCACCGAACAGTCGAATCAATCATATGGAATAGATAAATCTTGATGGGTTAATAATTCGTTGCATTTGGCTTCCCCCTTTCGCTTTAACGCACGCCAGACCGGCAATCAAGCAACCAACAGACAAGCATCCAAGCAGTCGACTAGTCCACCGGCCAAGCGCTGACCAACTCCGCCTGACGCGCGCATACACGTACACTTATGCTGCTGTGACTTGCTTGAGAAAAATTAAGTAGAGGCTGAAAAGAAAACCCCACAGATATAAATATTGAAATGCATAAATGGCAAAGTGGGCAAAACGAAAATCGTGCGAACAAATGCTGCGCCAACTCGGAAAACCAGTAAGCCCAGTAACCGCATAGCTGGGCGGCGATTGTCGAATATCTGCGCAACGAGACGAAAACACATATTAAACACATTGGCCTACCAACCCGTGAGGCCTGCCGCATCAACAGCTATTAAAGGCAGAAATATGTGCAACACACGAGTGTGCAGTGCTAAACCCGAACGCAGGCGCAGCTGTGGTCTTAGCAAGCATAAGCGCTGCTACTACGAGTATATTAAATTGCCAGCCGCGTTTTAAAATCTATAAATGCCGCCTAAGAATCGCAGCCATAGTGCAGCGAATAGTAAGTGCGCAGATAATGCCGAGTTTAGGCGGTTCCAAACGACCCAATAGGAAATATTTGTATATGCGAAAATTGTAATATTTTACTTGGAATTACGTGACCTTTTATATCAGAGAAGCGAATGAGGGTTCATAGTTCAACCAGCTTCTCGTACCTGCCACGGACAGTCAAGCTTACCTTTACATTACGTTTAGAGGAAAATAGTGTCGTCGTATTAGTTGGAGCATGCATCCTATGTCGAGTCTCTTATTAACAAAACTGATTCGACCTCTCCATCTCCTCCAAGGTACTTTTCCAACGTACGAAAGAGTCAAAATTAATCAAATTAAAGAATCGCGGTGTGTCTGTTCCTTCTATGGTCAGAGTCCCTATGATCAGAATGTGTTTTGTTTACAGCAAGCCCGAAAAATGAATCAAATAGATCAATAAATCCTTAATATTTCTAATGCACAGCTGCGAAAATAATAACCAGAGGACCAACTAGCTGTAAGGCGCAGCTGTGAAGCAGCTGTGAACTATACAATTTTGATGGAGATATTCTAATATGTGGCACATTTCGGGTTATTGAATATGTTTTCCTGGCAGCTGCCACTGTTGTTTTGAATATAAACTTCTGCATAGAAAAATTGAACACGTGTCTATTGTGATTTTCTTGCTGATAGTTAGTCCAAAAGTGTCCAAATGGAACAAATTTTTTCAGCAACTGCAATCACTAAAACTATTTCTGAAAAGTAGAGCTACCATTTGCTGATACGATTATGAATTCTGATAGATTCCAGTAAGCATTTTTTTTTTTTTTTTTTTTTTTTTTTTTTTTTTTTTTTTTTTTTTTTTTTTTTTTTTTTTTTTTTTTTTTGGTTTTTCTCTACTTTCTTCATATCTTCACATGCTTACGTCTCCGCGGTCAAACATCGACCCTTCAGCGGCTACGTATACAGTAAGCATTTGTCCACCTCGGGGTTTGGTTGGCTTACCGGCCGAATGCCTTCTCGCTTTGCCGTGAAATGCTAAATCTATAGAAACTTTTAAATTTATGCGCATAACTCTCTTCCAATACTGTCGTATGTAGCACACACATACATACAAATATTAATGTATGTATATTTCGACTTCTACAGCTACTGCATAGTTTCGCTGGGCAAATGACCTTCTCTTGCGCACAGCTGCAGATGGTCTAGCATTTATTTTTAATCTATTCTCGGCACAGCCGCTGCTGCTTTGCTTCTTATTCTAAGACTGGATGCACTGCTGCCGTTCGTACGCCATGAAATGAAAAATTATGCGCGAAATCAAGTTTTGGCGTGGCTGTGTCCAGGAATGCGCTCGTTCGCCAGTTTATTTCGTGCGACCGCAGCAACCAGGCAGCTAAGCGGTGGGGTGCTGGGACCCGCTTTGGGCATGCGCGTATTCCTAGTTCCCAGTTTGGCTAGCTGGCGGCCTACCTGTGGCTAGATGCGAGGCAGCTGTGCAGCTGTGCAGCAACTGGCGCTGCTGCATGCAAATTTTTTCGCAAACCGGCTGCTGGCCGCCACCATCCAGCATTCTATTTGGTTTTTGGAGCGAGTGCTGAGCAGATTTTATTTGTTATATGAGCATCGCTTTACGCTCTCTGAATTCTCTTCACTCCAATATCTTAGATTGTGCCTTCTTACTAAACAGCTTCGATTATACTCAACGTTGGTTAATGCAACTTTTGCTGTCTTACCCACATTTGCTAAATCCGTAAAATTGAGCGTGTTGCATAGCTGCGCCCAGCTGACTTTACTTGCCACAAACCGCAGCTAATTCCCTTCAACAAAAACAGTCGTCAGCGAACTGCGTTGGACACTTATAAAAATTATCGTAGGCACAGCATCAACAGGCGCCTCCACTGCAGCTGCTGATTGTGTGGCAATTTCACGCCTTGTGTCCCACACTGAACACACGTACTTATTGAGTTTGTTGCAAATTGACGTCAATTACTTTATTGCCGCAGCAGTCGACAATCAGTTCGTTTCATTTGCGCCCCCTCACATTTGCCAGTGCTGGCTGAGGTGCAATGAAACGCTTGTTTGTCACTTAAAGTTTGCTGCTTAACTCTTTCGTGTGCCACCCTCTCCGCCGGTTGGCTGCGCTTGTGCAACATCGATTGTACGTGATGTATCTATGAGTGTGTTTGCGTCTGTGGCCGTCTGGTGGTCTAGTGAATGTGCATTCCCCGCTCATTATGTAAGTGAAAAATTTTAAGCTGCCGCAATATTGAGGCATTCGCCTCTTGCCGTGGGCTCCATCTCTTTTGTCATAACCTCTTTTCAGTTGGCAAGTAATCACCACGCGCACTGTTGTTGTTTTCTCTGGTATCCATGGAGCTTACAAGTTTTTCGTAGTTTTACAAGTACTTGCAAAGTCACATTAAAGTTTCGCTTGTCCAAAAGAGTTAGCTGCTGGCATGGCCTTTGCACTGTTTCAACAAACCTCATCTCATGTGAGCTCACAAGGTTTTTGAAGAAAACTGAAAAATTCCTGATTTCATACTTCTTATGGGCTAGGTCCTTGCGATTTAGAAAGCTTTTGCTCTAAGGAGTTCAAAAGATGGAAAGTAAAACAACTTGTTTGAATTTGTAGTTAGAAGACCAGACAAATCAAGTAAACCGTCCAGATACTCATAACGACCCATAAATATAGGAAGAAGACAGTGCACAGAGTGATGCACCTTTTTAGTTATATGATCGAAATTCTCTCCTTTCTCTTTTATTTCGAGCATGAAGCTTGTAAGACCTACAAGTTATTCAACGTCTCCGTTTTTATAGCGTGAACGGGGTATATCTTGGGTAGTCGAAAAAGTTTTTTCGTATTTTGTCAATAGATTTCGTTGCAGTCGTATATCTCCAGTGCTACCAATCACGTTGTGAATAACCATATAATATAAAATATGAGATGAGAAAAAAATTAAATTGGGGGATGTTGAAAAAAAGTTACAGCTGTTCAAAAATGAGTGAAAATAATGAAGAAATTCGCTATATTTTGAAAGTTTTGTATAAAACTGAAAGAATGACACGCAAGCCACCAAAGAAATTTGTGAAGTTTACGGAGACGATGTTGTATCAGTTCATGTACCACAACAATGGTTCGCTCGATTCCGTTCTGAAAATTTCGATGTGAAAAATGCACCTCGCTCTGGTCGACCTATCGTTGAAAAAGTCGATGAAACTATGGAAAAGATTGGCCAAGCCCGTCACATAAGCAGCCATGAAATCGCTAAGGAACTTAACATTCATCAAAAAACGGCTTTGAACTATTTAAAAAAGGCTACTTACAAAAGAAAGTTCGATGTCTGGGTACTACATGAATTGTCTGTGAAATGAAATCGAACCATTTCTGAAGCTAATGGTAACAAGAGACGAAAAGTGGATCAAATACGACAATAATGTTCGAAAAAGATCATGGTCAATATGAGCTTCGTCTTCCATCAGGGCAACGCTAGGCCACAGATATTTTTGATGACTCGGCAAAAATTGGGAGAGCATGACTATTAAGTTTTGATGTATACATCATATAGCCCTGACCTTACACCATCAGACTACCATTTGTTTCGGTCAATGCAGAACTCTCTTAATGGAGTAAAGTTGGCCTCAAGAGAAGCCTGTGAAAATTACTTGTCGCAATTTTTCGCCGAGAAACCAGAAAAGTTTTACACTGATGGAATAATGTCTATAGCGGAAAAATGGCTAAAAGTGATAGACCAAAATAGTGCATATTTGGTTCATTAAAGTTCATTATAAATATTAAAAAAAAAAACAAGTTGAATCTTGATTAGAAATACGAAAAGACTTTTTCGACAATTGAAGTGACAAATTTAGCACCCACACGCCACATAAACACAACAGTTATTGTGATAAGCATGCAATGAAACTAAAATTAAGTGAGCAATGAAAACACGAAGAAGATATAAATCGCTAGGAAGTCCTCATTCAGAATTGGTATGCACCTATGTAAGTTGCATCCACAATAAATATAGCAACGGCTATGTAATTCACCTGAGCGCATTTTTTCTGTCACTTAGTAAATTCAAATTTCGCCCGCCAAAGCGCTCGCTCATGCATGAAGTACGTGCACACTGCGCCAACAACACCTGCATTAACAACTCTACTCACACAAATCAAATACTATCAACTATCCTACAACAACAACTACTACAATAGAGTGCAGCGTGCCACTCAATGCGGCATGACATGTGTTGCATGCAGCAGTGTTATTGAACTTTTATTATTATTTCTAACAAACAATGGTAAAAACACCAAACAACAACAGCACTGATAATTATAGCAAGCAAACAACAACAATAGCGATAGCTCCAAGCAACGACAAAACCCCGTGCTTGGCGACTAGCTAAGTACACACAGCAGAAAGAGCCAGAGCGAATCTGCTTGGTCGCCGAGACAGCGAGTCATTGTGGCGGCTGCCGCGAAAATATTCCCACACCTGAGCGTTGGTTGCTTGCGGACTAGAAACTCACATACTTGCTTGGCTAGCTACTAAGCGGCGTGGCGCGACTATTGGTGGCACTGTTGTTGGCAGATGTAAGCAAAGCTGGTCTCAAGTTCCCAGCCGCATCAGCAGCAGTAGCTGCATCATTGTTTTTGTTGTCGTCTTCTCTCGTGGCAAGTGTTTGCCGTGTTTATTTATTTGTGTGCCGGCAACTAATGACTGCCAACTCTCAGGCGCTTCTGGCAGATATTCTTAATGTTTTCGCTTACTTTTGTGTATTTGCTGTTGTTTTTCCACTGTGCGACGAAATTGAGGCGCAGCTTGTGCGTGTGTTAGTACTGTACTCGGCTAGCAAATGATATGCATAGCTTCACTTACATTTCTACATAATCGGCGGTTTTTGTTGTTATTTGTATTATTCTGCTTTTGCAATGTCATAGCATTGTGCTTCATTCCCATTGTTTTTGTGGGTATAAACTAATGATTAAATGACTTTTACAGTTGTTCTGCGGCTAATGAAATTAAACTCCTGTTTAGTGTCTTTACATGGCAAATACTTATATTTTGAGCTATGCGTTGGGAATATTTCCGCGTTGCTGTAGATGATCGATTTTCGTTTCTAATATGGGCAGATTGACATCAATATTTTAAAGTGAACGTGGATACAATGTTGCATTTAGTATACTTGTTACGTGGTCTGTCGTAGTATATCTTGAACTTCTATTTCAAGATGTCGCACGCAAAGAACTGCTTTTTTATTTTATGGCCGAACTTATTTAACTTCTTTTCTTCAACGAAGTGGTATAAATGATACTTGTATAAATGTCGAGCTGTGTCAATTCAGCCACGTCCATCTGTCCGTCCGTCTGTCTACACGCGAAATTTCTAACTTTTGAGGTATCGAACCCGTATGGTATATTGTTGGCATACAAACAGAACGATCGGAATCCAGCGCTTGTATAGAAACCTTTTAGCAGATATTTTCAAGAAATTTAGCATGATTTATTGCCTAAGGCAATGGTATAATCTCTGAACAATTTTTTCAGATGGCATCACCGATGAAAATTAAGTTCTTGCATGGAATATTTGGTATATGCGATTCTTCCGTGCAATCAAAGTGTACGTTTTTCTTCTTCTACATTTCCTTTAGTTTCACTGTAGCTAAACTGTCTAGCTATGCTTATGCTAATAATCGTTCTATATGTCTTGCATAGAGACTATTATATAAAATTCCTACCGGGTGACGCATGAAGCGCACAACAAAACCAAACCGTAAGAACTATTTTATCAATATCAATATTGTATAGCATATGCGACCTAATTAGAAAATTATTCATTCCTGCCTGAAAGGTCGAAGCCGGGATTGTGTCATTTTTCAATTCAATGGGGTGTTTCAATTCATTCAGATTTTTGGGTTTTATTTTGTACATCTTCCCTTAGTAAGGCTATCCGCTCCCTAGTTTTGGGGCTTTTGGCAGTAAGGCTGGCAATCCTACCAGATGTAATCTGCAGAAACTTTTTGTCACAATATGAGGTGGAAACAACTCAACACTTGCTTCTTGACTGTACTGCAGAGATCAAGACTTAGCACTTGGGATCACATATATCCCACCGAGTTGGTGGGAATAGATATTAAACGCCTGTGCCAAATTGTATTGGGTACTAAACGTTTTTGTTAATTTGTAAATTCGAGTTATATGACCTCAAAAAAGACTACATATAGTATATAGTCCATGTGCGATCTTTAATCATATATGACTGAATTGATGATGGAACAGCAGCGATTGTTTCTAGAACATGGGCATACGTATCTCAATGGCATGGTTTTCTTAGGATACTTTCACATTCGACAAAAATGCTTACCAACTTCATAATGGTGCATCTATTCCGCGGAGTGCCGGCAAAATCCCGTCTGAATTCCTTTGGACGGAAATGACGTACTGCAAAGCATGGTACCGCTGCACTATTCAAACACTCTTTTCGGTATCCCAAGTATTCATTACAAAACAAAAAACAATCAAAATAACCCGCCAAATTAAAAAAGTAATTCGATTACTAACGCAAAACAAAAGTTATTACGGCTTGTTTTTGTAGCACGATTCGTAAGCTACCCTGTATTTTCGTTTGTTGCCGAAAGTCTTGATTTCTAAAATAAACTAAATGTTTGACAAAACAGCGTCCTTTTCGATTTTCTCATGAATTTCAAATTATCCAGCAACGAAAGGAATTTCTTCGTAAATTTATTGCCTACAAATCTTTTTAGAGAAACAAAACAATTTATCTCACAAACAATTTGTACCTAATGATAATCAGCAATCAAGAGAAAAGGTTGCATTTTGGAAATATCCGTTTTAATTTTTGTCGAATTGTGGGTTTTTTTGTGAGTTTAAGTATACTGTTAATTTTCACCTTTTACATTCCTTCTTTTATTATTAAAAGTCGCAAAATAATACCTCAAATTTATGGGGTGATTTTATTATTGGGCAGGGGTGGTCATTTCATTCAAAAGTTCTTGGAAGAAATCAGCGTTAATAATGCTGATATGCTGATAATGAGTATTACGAAACCTTTGTATTATTTGTGCTTCCTAATTTCCTCACTGAATACGTGCTTTTCCCTAGTATTACGCACGGAGGCGTGACATGGAAATGTGTTTCAAGTACATTGCGGTGATTTGGAATGCAAAGTATTTGCAAAGCCGCCAGAACTTATGGCCACCATCAATGCTTTTACATGCTTATATACGCAGTTAATGTCCGTCATGCTCAAATACTTGCGTCGTAATTTCACTGCCACCACAAAAACAAAACGAATAAATAAGCAGAGTCAGCGATGACCGCCAGCAAGCAACCACCACGCAAGGTGCGAAACCAAAACAAACTCAGCGAATCATCAAACAAGCGAACGAACAAATGTATAATCAACAATTAGCAACCGCTGAAACCAACGCGGTCACGACAACCACCATCACCAACAACAACCAGCAACGACAGCCAATTCGATGACAACACCAGAAACCACGGCGATAAGGCAATAAACCTTCATAACAGAGTCACAGTGAAGAAAACGCAACACAGAGATGTGCTATTTGAAAAACGAACGCAGTGCGCTCACTAAAACAATGGAAAATACACAAAATTAATATGAATGAAAAAAAAAAAACAAAATAATAAACTACAAAAATTAATTTAAATAAGCCGCAGAAAAGCCGAGAGGTAAACGACCTAAAACAATGCAAATAAATTGTTTAACATAAATTTAATTTGGTGCGAATGGCTTGTTGTTGTTTTTATGTGGTGTTGTTGCTCACAATTGTTGTTTTTGTTATTGCTCTCGGCACTGTTCGGTCAGCTTCAGAATCTACGGTAATTATTGCGTGTGAGTGCGTGACTTTTCACGTGTTTCCGTGCGATGTGTCGGCCCGGAGTTAAACCGAAATGACCCGGCGAAAAGCACAAATAGTGAATAAGGGCAATAGCGTTGAACACAAATTAGTGCGGATGTACGAGAATTAACCGGCACAAACAAACAAAGAAAGTAGTTAAGAACAAAGAATAATATAAAAATGCTTGGACGTGGAAACAAAAATGCCGGGAAAAAATTATAATTAATTTAGATGAGCTTTTACTTTAATATTTTTTTTTTTTTGTTTGTTATGCGGCTAGGTTACGCAGCGCGTAGTAATATTGAAGAATCAAGAAGTAATTGGAGTTCTAAATTCAGAAAAAAAATAGAAACAATTCTACGCTATATTACTGAAGACATTTGAGAACTATTACTGGACAGAAAATAGTGAGAGCTTTACTAATACTATTGTCTCGGAACATTTTCAAAACTTCCGGTTGAACTAGTAGAATAAAGGGGTCAGGTGGAAATTATCGATTATTTGCACCGCTTGATTATTATAATGACTGCAATATACTTCATATAAAGTCAGATGTATTCAGATAAATACCCATTAAAGTTGGGTCTATTTTTAAGGTTAGCTAAGTAGACATTTTTTCTCTCTCTATTTTACTTATATTTATATTTTATTCCGGAGGATTAGACGGTCAATAAGGAGTTCTATTTGGCCGTATTGAGGCTTTTGCGTGAGAACAACTCATCGATTTTAAACGACCACCACCGTCGCATCGAGCCATCGATCAACTATCATATACTTCACATTTGGCTCCGTGTTTTGCGTTTTATTTACAATTTCCGGGTACTTTTTTTGTCACAATGTATTTCATCTACTCTGAACACCACGGTTTTAGAAATCACATTTAAAGTTTTGGAAGCTGTTTACTCTAATTTAAAAACTTTTTACAAATATGCTTATATTTCCGAAACTATTCGCCGGAACAACTTCTAGTTATTGGAAATTATTTTCAAAGACACATTTGTATATGCGATATATGGTATATATAGTATATGCAAAAACACGATTTTGAAATTCAGAGCAAATTACTGTAAATAATTAGAATACATTTTCTCATTAATTTTAAAACATGAGGGGTTGCTACATAAGAACCAAGAATGAAGTGCAACACTCTTTCTGTGTTATCAGCAGATATAATTTTCTCGATTCGATATACTCTTGCGTTCGGCGAATAGAAACCAGCTCTAATAGGTGATTTCGCATATTATAAAGCTCATCTAAATTTTGACCTAATAATGCCAAATAAATATTAATTTTTCGTCAATTAGCCACAAGTTAAACATCGAATAAATACAAATGATATAGTATTCAAGTATGAGTTCCTTTCTTAATTAATATTCAATGAGAATAATATTAAAAAAATGCATGCACGTACTTAATAGTGCTTACTTTCTTATAATATCTGCAGTGATCTATGTCGATCTTCAAGGTAAATGAAAGTAGTAAAAAGAACGGGAAAAGTCTCCTCGAATATTCATATTTTGCATACAAAATCGATCTGACCTAATACGTGCTTATACTTACTAATGTACATATGTATGTATGAAATGCGCATGGATAAGAAGAACAAGTTCATTGCTGAAGACACAAGCGCATAACTCATTACAATGTTTTGGTTGTGCATTTCCACAAATTTCATTCATAACGATTTCGCTTTTCGGACACACAATCCATGAGCACATGAATACATGTATGTTGCAACGAAAAAATAAGGCCATGAATTCATATTCACTTGCATATATTTACGATTATTCACGGATTTTATTGCTTGGGGAAGCGCAAGAGAAGTAGTAAAAATTCGGAAAGACAACAAATAAAATATATTTGCAGCCGCATCGATGAAGATCGACACCTGAGAGACGACGCCAAATGTCATTATGGGCTTAAGCAGTCGTGTATCGACACACACACGCACACAAACATATTATTAGTGGGTATTATTTTACGTTGTTGTTTGTTTTTGTTTTGTTGCATTTTATTGTCACGGTAGACTTGCCGTCGAATGCACTTGTTGGTATTATTGATTGCAATGCAGTTACAGCAACAGTAGTCATCAAGGCGGCGCGGCGACAGCGACAGCAACGGGGGCAGCGACAAACTTGAACTTGAATGTAGGTCGCACGCATTTTTATGACTTTCACGCATAAAAGCGAAACGAAATGCAACTCAAATAAAATGAGACAAATAAAACAATAAACAAATAAATATCAGTTGCAAGCAAGTAAGTAGCAACGAAGATACACACATATATATGTATATGTATAGAGTTAAGTGCGGCAAACTTAAGAGAAACTCAGCAAGCAGGGACGCTGAGCTGCGCAACACAAAAAAAAAATAATAATTTTGTTGTTGTTGTTCATTTGCAACCTCAATTCGTATTACTCCCGCCACTAGCATTATTAACACCGTTACGCCTCACTACACAGTTGGTTCTGCGGCGGCCAATCACTTGGCCAAAGCATGTTTCCTTCATATTTCAATATTGTCGATTGGCCGCCTTGCCGCATAATTTCACTTTTTCACGTAATTTCAAGCGTCAACTGGCAACCGGCGTGAAATTATATGAATTAGCTAAATTCGTAATAAAACAATTATTAATATTAAAGAGAATTATTGCGGTAGGTATAACAATAGCCACATAATCATGCTTCAATAAATTAAATGTAAAGCTTTGCAAGCACTTTAGAGAAAGCGAAATCGCTTGCTAGGCGGCTGTCCAGCCATACAAAAGTAGCTATAGCTCTCTTAGCGGTATCAAAAACGAAGGACTCAAGCAGCGAACTTATTGTTTACCTTTCCTTGCTTATTAAATATTCTTAAGTGACTGATTTCAGTCTTTACTTAAGCAGAAATTATGCAAAAATTGTATAACATTTGTTAGCACGACCAGTCTAGGAATTTGCATAGCTTTTGCTGTGGTTGAAAACCAGTCGCTCATTGCGAGCCTTGTAAAAGTCGCAATAAATTGCAAATTTTTTCATTATTAAAACGTAATATATTTTACTGTTCTCTCTGTAACTTTTATATAGTCTTGCGCGTCGACTGGCAATTAAGAAGCACTTGAATTTCAATTTGCCTGTGGGCCAAGCGAGTTTTCGCCGCGCTGTATCTTTCTTCGCTACATTTTGTTCGTACCGCCTTCGGTTGACATTGCTACCCGGCTGCTACTTTACTTTACATTTTCGCCTTTTAAGCTTTGGGCATTTTTATTCTCTTCTTGGCGTTCGCTTCACACACTCAAGTGCAGGGTAAATGACGTTCCTGCGTTTTTTAATTCGTTTCCTCTGTCACAGCGTATTTTCATTTGGTCGTTCATTCATTTTTGCAAATCAAGTGAAAGTTCAATGCAAACCACTAACAACAACAAATACAATTACATTACATTAAAGCATTAAGCGTGATATCTTGATTTCAGCGCTTGGCTGGTCTGAGGCTGTCCACATTGCTTGCATATACATATATTTTATTATATATTGTATTTATATGCATATAGGTACGTATCAAGCTACCCAGAAATATTGTCCCACGTTTCGATGCCTCTGCGTCAATGATTTGTTTACCCCACTTGCAACTTTCTGCGGAAGTACGTGAATTTTCGTCTATTTACGGAATTTGTCTTGCGTCCGCCATTCAAATGTTAAAAATAAACGAAACAATAAAAGAAAATTTCTGCTTGGTAATGGCATAATAATTGTAAGATAACTCAGCGTGGCCGAACAACAATTTCTAAAATTTATTTAATCAGCAACGGCGCAACAGCAACAATGTAGAAAGTGTCACTAAAATTTCTTCGTGGTCAGCGCTTATTTTCATGTAAAAAGAAAAAACAAAAACGTAATCGTAATTAAAGTGCTGGTTTCTCTATTTCACGTAGCCACAAATTAAATCTATTTTATGACAACAAAGAGTTCAGCTCCACAAATGTTCATAAAAATGATTTATCATCAGTCATTATCTGCGATGTAGCAAGTGCCAAATTGATTGTCTAATATTAAAAATTATATTTTTTTTCCTGTAACTTCTAAATAGCCCAGCAGGGGATGGCCAAGCACTGCTTGAGTTTATCCCACAAAGAAGCTTTTCTTAAAGTCAATTAAGCGTTCGGCGGCTTAAAACTCGCAGAACTTTCCATAACATTCGGATTATAGCAAAACTAGAATTAAAAAAAGAAGATCTAGGTCAAATACATAGCCAGATATAACCATCACTTAGGTATATGTGCTATGTATGATATATAAATGCAATATAAGGCCATCACTGCGCCGTTTGCAACTATAATGCTCTGGACCTTGCCTTCGAAGTCGCGAGCATTTCTGGTTGGTTGGCTTAATCCTTTGATTTATCATACCCACAGAGAAACTAATCTAGAGGCGTTAATCCAACAACATTATTTTATAATGGTATCGGCATATTCTGCCCAAATTGTGAATATTTAAGAATGCAACTGCGTCTTCTGAATCGCACAATATTTGAACTCACCCCAAAAATTCAATTTTGTTTGTTAACGAAGCTATTAAGCCATAGATGGGCCTCATCTGAGAAGACGAATTTTCGATGAACGCTAAGTTTAATAATCTTGTACAATTCCAAGTGCCGTACCAAAAGGACACAGTGACAGAATTCAACAAACAAGCTGCCACGAGCATTCAAACTCACGTTGCCCTATTGGTAGATGCTGTATGCGTGCTAGCAAAGGCATTTATCTTGTATGAAAATGAGTCTGATTGTATACCAGTTCAAAAACTGGATATTGGGAATACCCACTCACCTTTTACCAAATCGGATCGTAGCCTTTGCATTATACGTTTATGTTCTTCTTCTTCTTCATTGGCGGAGACACCGCTTACACGGTTATAGCAAAGTTTACCACAAGGCGCCAGTCGTTCCTAATTTTCGCTGCTTGGCGCCTCTTCCTCTGCTTCCTCCGGCGGTTCGTCGTATATAGTATCTCATACAGCTCATTATTCCATCAACTGCGGTATTTGCCACGCAAAGGATCATAAATCTTCAGCTGAACAGAACAGAATAATAAGTGACTTATAGAGTTTGGTCTTTGTTCGTCCTGAGAAAACCTTACTTCTCAATTGCCTACTCAGTCCGAAGCAGCACCTTTTGGCAAGAGTTATTCCGCGTTGCATTCAGTGGCTGGCATTATTGATGGTGTTTATACTGGTTAAAAGTTAGATGAAGTTATCCACGACTTCCAAGTTATGACTGTTAACAGTGACGCGGGAGCTAAGTCGCGATTCGATTTGCTTCGCTTCCTTATCCAGTCTTTAGAAAGCGGAACTAACTGAGCTGATATTGATGTTGAGGTCAATGATATCAGTATCATCGGCCTACGCCAACAACTGTACACTCTTATAGAATATGGTACCGTCTCTGTTTAGTTCTGCAGCTCAAATTATATCGCGGTATAAAGGCAGCTCCCTGTCAAAAGCAGCTTTGAAATCAGCGAAGTTGTGGTGCGCGTTGGTCCTCTTTTCACGGGTCTTTTCCAAGATTTGACGCATGGTGAATATCTGGTCAGTGCTTATGTTCCAATTTGGAAATTGGACCTCAACTGTGTCTTACTCATATTAAACACCACTTTAAGTTTTTTTAAATTTATCCAATTTATATTAAATATCTAATACAAAAGTCAATGAAGATATTGGAATAGAAATTAGCATATAACACTTATAATGTGTATCAACTCTCACCGGAAAATGGTCGACATAGGACTATAACTTGTGTAACCTCCAGACACATGAGGATTTCGTAGCCTTACATTGTCATTATACAATTATTTAAAATAAGAAATGAGGTACTTGTGCTGACAATAATTTGGCCTAAATATAAATCGGTGCAATACTTCTCCAGGTACTTAAAACTATAGCCCGTTATTCTGCTTTATTATATACGGAATATGTTTTGTGAAAATATTTTATTAGGTTTATCTTAGTTTAATGCCAAAATAAGATGGAATCGGTTGTAATCTACCCTAGCTGGAGAATAACTTATTTACATAACTTTTTCCCTTTGTTTGACTTTACCCCGCATATATGGGTTGGTGTCTCAACTATACAATATTTTCGACTAGAAATAAATACCAATGATTCAAGAGATACCTTCATCGATACTATTATTATGAATTAATTACAATGTATTAAATTAAATTCTTAATTATTAATTCATAGAATCACGTAATATATTGTACTGACACATGTTATACATATGTAAATAATAAAAATTCAATTAACTCGAGATTGTCGATTGCGTATATATTACGCAACATATATATATTGTTGTTATACGTATAAAGAAGGGAATGATGAAAACTAATTAATGGTCAACAGCAGTTAATTAATACAAAGTCACTTATTGCTGCAATCATCAGTTAAAAGAATTCAAGTTCTTGCGAAATCATAAACATGCTAATGTAAGCAACAACTGTACAATAAAGGTCAATTGTTTGAAGCTAGAAACCCTTGATCAGTAAGAAAAAATAACACTTGATATGTGATAAAATGATCTTTTGTAATAAGGAAATATCACATATAGACAAATGTGTAGGTGAGAAGCAATAGATAAATTATTATTTCCAAGAAAAAACTTTATTTATATAGATGTGCAGACATATATGTATATGTACACATTTATATAAAATGAAAATGCTCACATTTGTGATTTAGCAATACTTTGAAGAGGCAGCTGCTACAGCAAGGTCTGGGAATTGGTTTATTTTAAGTGGCTAATGGATGCATCGTACGCGCTTTGGCTCGGACAATGGCTCATTGGCAGAAGCGCTCATGAAAAGCGCACAATCGCCGCTCGTGCAGCGTCGTTTGGCAATTAACACCGCATTTTAAAACTCCATCATTGAACGTTTAATAAAAGCGTAACTGCTTAAATGCATAACAACCGGTGTGTAGACACACAATAGACCCTCTTTAAACCCTGCCATTTCACCATCTATTAGTTAAGGTTTTTTCCCTCCCATTTTAATATGTATTTCTTTCTTTAAAAGTGTATTAAATTTTATTTTCTCATTTCCAACATTAATTTTTACTGCTGGCTGCCTTCTTTATACCAACCGCCAGGCAGACATACATTGAACGAAATAAGCGCTGCATAACAGTTTCATTTTGCTTAAAATGTACGTAATCCTTAAGTATTACTTTTTTTGGGTTTTTATATTTGTTGTTTGGGTCGAGTTTTACTCATTTCGATTTTTCGCTACTTTTTTGCGTTTTCCAAAGCAATTATGTAATATCATCAACATCCATGTGAGCCAAAACTAATTAATCTCAATTTGCATTTAGAAATGTGGGGCCGCTGCCGGTTGCTGTTGTTGTTGCTTTTCTTATTGCTTTTTTTCTCATTGTAGCTGTCGGTCATGGCAATTAAGTATGTAATGCTAAGACTGCTGAAAATTCGGTGAATGGCTGGCCACTGACCGAGTTACTGCTATGAGCGGCTGCGAAAGAGCCGGAAGATGCTGTGAGTTACACAAATTCAGCATCCAAAAGGCAAAAAAAAAACACTAAAAACCAAAACATTTAAGCAATATGTTTACAAATCGTAACGAGAAGACATAACTTAAGTATTTTAATTGCTTTTACGTGGAATTTTTTATCGCCAAAATTGGCTAAAGTGCGTGCAGCTGTAAGACATTCCTCAGCGGTTTCTTCAAAATTTCACAATTTTTAATACGATTTAATGGCAATGCGTCTTTTTATTTAAATTTGTATTTTTAGACATTCTAAACAGCATTTCACAACAAGACACGAGCAGATTGCGGCAGAAGTGTCTTATGGTAAGACAATCAGCTGCCAGCTGCCAGCTGCCAACTGTCGCCGCTTGAAGACATCAGCTAGCAGCTTAGTTTGTTGCTTAAGTCTTTCGAATTAATGTCGGCATCTTTATGGGGGGTTTTCGACAATTGCGCAAAACTAGTGAAATTCCCGAAAAATGTAAGAGAAAAAAGAAGAAGAACGCTCTGTTGACAAAGCCAAGCCAGTCAAAGTGAAGACTAAAATGTTTGAAGCTTTTACTGTCTGTCAAATGATGCGCACTCGCTTGTACTTGCATGTGTCTGTGTATGTGCTCAACCGTTTGTTTCTATATTAGTCTCGAACCAAAGTGGTCAGATGATCGCGCTCACATTCGTTCTGCACCTGCAACGGCGGTGCAAATGAGGCCAAAGGCAGCACAAACTGCATTGACAGCCACAGCTGCTGCAAGTGCAAGCACGCTTCCGAAAAACGGTAAATATTTCAGTTGCACATAGACTTTTACTTCCGAAAACCGTAGACGAGTAAAAAATAGAAACAAATAAAGTTATGAAGCAATGCGCGCTTCAGAGGGGAAACGTAACGCAAGCGATCAGCGTTAAATTTATGGCTGACGTTGCGCCGTTAGCACTTGCCACACACGCCACAAGTTGCCTGCAGGAGCAGCGCGCGCGCTTGTGCTGGTAGCGGAGCATCAAAAGCAGATGTGCGCATTAAAAAGATTGCTGCTGTCAGCCAGACAATAAAGCCTCTGGGCATGGTGACAGGCCACCGGCATGCCACATGTAGCATGTAACACGTAACGCGCGAGCAAACGTGACAGAATCATGTGCGCCGCGCTGCTTGCATTGCTTCAGAGTTGCTGCTTCTTTTTTTCTCCAATCGGTGAAATTACAGTCGCGCCGCTAAGCGCGCTGCCTCCGCGCTTGTTGTCGTAACATTTGCATTTACCCGCCGTCAATGGCGGGCATTTAGTCATTTAGTTGATAAGTGTGACGGCTCACCGCGCAGGTTCCGACCGCTGAGCGCTGACAGTGAGGCTCCTAAGCAATTGCTTTCTGCCGTTTCAATGTCACGTTGCGGTTATGTCGTTTTACCTCACGACATTGGGGAGTGGAGTGGAGGGTGTTATTGAAAGTCGCTTCACCGCAACCGTCGTCAGCATGTCGTGATGTATTGTTGTGCTTTTATTTTGGAAAATATTATTACAACATAATAACTGCTATTATGTAGTAAATCTCTATCTGATCACAAGTGCGAATATACATATAAAAGAAATGAATAAGTAATTTTGTTAATATGGAAAACTTATAGGGTTTTGTCGAATGCTCATAAAGGTTGGTGAGCATAATGATGGTTTATCATCTATTTTTTGGATAATATCAGCGTTTTCGATTTGCCAAGCTACAGCGTGACAACCGGTATAAATCATATAGACAGGTTAAATAAAATATGATTAAAATTGGTTATAAAATATGATCCATTTCGAGGCTCTCTACTTTTTTTTTATTAAAAAACACAAAAACATCAAATTTAATTTTTGAAGATTATCTCTTTCAAATGTTTGCCGCGGCTACGTCGCAGATGATCCATCCTTTGAGTAAAATTTGCGATGACTCGTTCGACCATTTCCACTGGTAACTGGCGAATGACGCGAGTGACGTTTTGCTCCAAAGCCTGATTGTCCGCATAGACTTTAGGCTTCACACATCCACACAGGAAAAAGTCTAACGGTATTATATCACACAATCTTGGCCAAACGACCGGCCTCAACTAGTGTGTCCTCGCAATAAATGCGTTGATTTGTACGAGGTGTGGAAAGTGACGCCGTCTTGTTGAAACCAAATCACGAGTTACAATTTCAACGGAAATTTTGCTTGTTTACGCAACCATTGAGATAGAAATGGGTCTCATCGTTGAAGAAAATTTGGCTCGAAAACATCCGATCTTCTTGATACCTTTCAAGAGCCCATAGAGTTCTTAGCTTGGCTTCAGTAAGGTATTTTGTACGCTTTTAATTGAAGATCTCGACGTAAAATGCGCAAAGTGCTTCCATACGTCAGTCCGAGTTGCTGCGAATGGTGCCGAATCGACTGTCCATGGACTTTGTGTACACTCTCACACTCACTGCGTGCTGGACGTGGTCTATTTGGTCGAATATTATCCAACAATGAATGAAAGGTTTCAAAATGTTTGATGGTGTTGCGAATAGTACGCTCAGTAGACCGATTATTTTAACCAAAAGTTGAGCGAAGCGCGCGAAAGACATTCTATACAGATCTAGAATTTTTGTAATAAAGTTGAACTATTTGTAAACGTTGTTCATGCGTCAGTCTTTCCATGATGAAATATTAAACAATACTGAGGAAAAATAACATGACAGCTTGACACAACTCACGCGTGATCTTTCCAAAAAAGGCTTTTGAAAAAAGTGCCTCTCCTTCGATAGCCCGTTTCTACAGTAACTAGGTATTCTTCTATTTTTATTAATGATTAATATTATTTATGAAAGTAAGTATAAGCTGAAGTGTGGCCAACAGTGACGAGTCTACTCACAAAAGTTGGTTGTTACTTCCTTTTGCGGTTACTTTTTGTCTTTCCAAATGCTTTCTCATTTTGAGTTTGATTCATTTCATCAAAAACTTGTTTGTAGTATATTTTCTCTAGTCTTAGTTGATGTTAAAAAATCTTTCTCGGTACAACTATATTGTCAAGTGGAAAGTCCCAAAACCACTCCACAATGCAGCTTTGTGAGGGATAATTACAAAAAGATGTTTAAACCGTTTGAATTCCGTTGGAGTCGTCGAATGTTCCTACGTACACAGTTCATTAAACATTCGAAACAAGATTTATGCCCATTTCGTTGGTTTAATGCAGCGCAAATTTCCTTGAAAAAAAAGTGCAGCAAACCATTAAGCGGAAGGAATATGTTAGACTTCTCTTTATTGAAAATCAATAAGATGCAACTCGTAACACGAATCGTAAAACAGTTACTTTCACATCAAAATATTTACATTATACTGCCCACATATTGCCAAGCTTCGCCAAGAGTCAAATTATCGAAATGTCTTTTTCGCCGAAATAAAACGATCGTAAGAGTCTTATCTTCACGCTTTCATTGTAGCTGTGACAATATTCGCATGCAACGGATGACGACATTGCACGCCATTACTGTGGTTGTTGCTGTCGTAAATACATCACTGCGTTGCGTTGCTTGTTTTGCCGATATGTCGTAACATTATCGCCGCCACCTTGTGTTGCCCCAACATTTTTCATCGCAACAATGTGACTTTATTGCGCCTCATCTAAACAAACAACAAAGTGATTTCCACCGCAGGCGCAGCAACGAAGATGCCGCCACGGCAGCCGCCAACAGCAGCGGCTGTTGTGCAAATAATTCGCACAACTGGCAAGGAAATTGGGGATGGTGGAAAAGCAGATGCTCCTTGTTGATTGAGGTTAGCCTGTGCGGCGCCACGGCGGATGACACGAACAGCAGGCGAGGTTAGAAATGTGCGCGACACGGAGAAAGTGACTTTTTCACTTTTACTAACGGACAATAGACTACCGACACACAACAGCAGGCGGCACAGGCAGCCAACTAGCAGCTTCTACGGAGGCGACAGTAACGACATACAGCCTAGCGCACTGGCGTCTTTATTGTCCAGCCGTCGTCTTTACAATTTTATTTCGCATTTGTCGAAATATTTGCATGTTGCGGTTAGAGTTGGAGGCACCGCTGCTTTCAAAGTCTATGCAATCATTTGCAGAATGCCTTTTTTTTGCAAATCAACATCTACACGATTATTTCCATATCAGGTGTGCATTTGCAAAATTAATCATATTTTTATACTTTCTATAGATTCATCGATACGACATATGTTTTCACAATGTGTTGACAAAAATTTATTACTTTTAATGCAATATTATTACTATAAAAGGAGAGTTAATTGTGAAAATATTTCAATGGCACCTTCGTAAAGATACTGACCTCACAGTTTCATCCAAGAAAAGATTAGAAATATATAGTTTGATCGAAAATTTCTGTTGCAGAACAAATAGATCAAATACTTTGCTTCGCATTTCTCGCGAGATACAGAGTCAAGCATACCAAAGTATTTGAAATTTGGGCAGAAGCATACAATTGCAATTACCCCTCAAGAATGTTAACAGCACTGTTTATTGAGTACGTGAAGAAACTAGTGTCGAAGAGTAGTCAAATTTTTATTGAAATTGCTGATATCGTAGTCATCTCAGTTTATACGTGCCATACAGTTATTTGAAATATTTTTACTTGTTAGTGCTTAGAATGTTTGTTTCCACTAGGTTTTTAACGTATTTGCGATTTCCGCACTCCAACAGAAAATCGTTAACTAAAAAAATTTTAAAAGAGTAAAGCCGATTGAGGACAATATTAAAAGAGGGTACGACGAGCATGGCACCGCCCACATTGAGTAGAAAACTCATATCTCGGAACCCAATCGCCCGATTTCAATACGAACAAAATTTGGTAAACGATATTATCCTAATATTAATACACCGCAGTATGAAAATGGACGAAAGCGGATTACAACCACGCCTACTTCATATACTTATAACACAATTTTAAATTCCATCTTATTCTTTAACTTTCCAGCACACAAGTCAAGAGCCAATCAATGTCTACAGTTTAAGCTTTGCAAAAATAGTGCCATTGAACTGTAACTTACGGCCAAAAATTGTTCAAGTCGGACCAAAACTATTCAAGCTCCCAGCTACCGAATATGTGGACTCCAGTTCTTATTGCAATCTTTTTACCGAAAATGTCGGTCAACATGTCCGATATTCTACTGAAATTCGAAAACAATTTTGCCCGACTTTGAGTCTTGCAAGTTGCAAGCATTTGAAATGTTCGGTTATCCCTGAATTCAGCCCTTCCTTACCTTTTTAAATACTAGTGTGCAATATGAATGATTTTAAATTTGAGCTGCTTCAATTTCTCTTTTATGTGTGTCTTCCAAGTGAGTCTTCTGTTCAAAAAGAGACCCAGCTATTTGACAATTTCACTTTCAGGTATTATAGAACAATTTAATGATACGAAGGTATAATTTTTCATTTTTAATGTAAACTTTATTTGAACGGAATGGATATTCTGTGTATTTAGTTCTATCTTTTAATTCTTTAGCCATTTTTCGACAGCATAACATTATTCTAGTAAATGATGTAAGCTGTCATTATGGCTAAAATTTTTGACAATAAATGCCGTATCATCAGCATAAGTTGCTACTTCTAAACCATTGATGATCGCCAGGTCAGCTTGCATTCGAAAGCACTCGTGATAATTTTAACTATTCGATGGCATGGCTCAGGTGTTTTTATATTTTGGTCCGCTAAAACAGGTAACATAATCTGTTAGAGTATGTTTTTAAATACTTTAGAGAAGGTCGTCAGTAAACAGGTTTATTAGGTCTCGGAATCATTGTTGTCTTAGCACATTTCCATTCATTTGGGTAGGGGCCGAGTCGAGGAATGGAATTGTAAATACAAGTAAGCGGTCTGATACAAAAACAAGAAAAAACGTTAACTTCGGCTGCACCGAAGCACCTATACACTTCACAGGTACATTTCTTTTAGTAACTATGTGTTCAGTTTATATGGGAGCTATATGCTATAGTAATCCGATCTGAATATTTTTTCGGAGTAATCCATGTCAAATCTCGTGAATATATCTTGTCAAATGCAGATGTTTTCCTTACAAGAACTTTTTTCCGATCGTTCAGTTTGTATGGAAGCTATATGCTATAGTGAGCCGATCTGAACAATTTCTTTCGATATTACATTATTTCTATGAACGATAACTCACACTTAATTTCGTGAAGATACGTTGTCAAATGTGGAAGTTTTCTATACAAGAACTTGATTCCGATCGTTCAGTTTGTATGGCAGCTATATGTTATAGTGGTCCGATATCGGCAGTTTTACAGACAGACAGACGGATATGGCTAAATCGACTCAGTTCAACATACTGATAATTTATATATACTTTATAGGGTCTCCGACCCTTCCTTCTGGGTGTTACAAACTTCGTGACAAACTTTATATACGCTGTTCAGGGTATAATAACTGTAACAGCAAAAGTCTATGCTACTAGTATGGACGTTTGCAATGCAGTTATGGGGGACGGCGAGTACATCCAACATTGAAATCTTCCAAAGATATCAATCTAAAACTTTAAGAAACATAGTGTTACATGGAATATAAGCAACTTCATGGTACTTCGAAATCCACAAAGATTTAAATAATCCTTGTGTTAAAGACGAAATCAGCAAAGCCTGTCGAAGATACCTAGGTAGACTTTCTATTCACGAAAACTTACTTAAACTAAGTCTACTGTCCAACAGTATGGATATTAGACGCTTAAAAAGAGCTCACATTTTGAACCTTCCAAATAGATTTTAAGTATATTTAGAAATATTTTTAGCAAATTATGTTATTGTATGTTGATCAGTCTCAATGGAGCACAATCAATCCTATTGTGATACTTATATTCATACAACTTCTTGATTGCCTTCAGATAGATTGCAAATAAAATATATAGTAAAAAAACAAAAAGAAAAATATCAATGGTAGGGGTCACAGCGACAGCGCAAGGAATTGTACCATTTTTCGCTTGCAAAGAAACACAGTTGCAAGATATTTCTGATTCAAGGCAAGTTACAAGAGGTCTAGTCAGCTTCACGCCCTCAGCTAGGTTTGTCCTCCACCAGCTCTGGCCATTATTCAACGAGTGTCCGGGCGATAATATTATATTTAAAAAAAATATATATATGATATATTGAAAGATTTGTACAGTAAAATAATGTGATACATTTTTAAGCTCTAACGTATTTCTGACGTGTCCCAAAATTATGAAATCAAGGCTTAAACAACCTATATATTACACCGTCTGCCAGCCCTAAAAATTAGAAAAGAATTAGCATACAAGCATAATGAATTATAGTTCAGCAGTTTTTTAACTTCATAAAGACTTGTAATTTATAGTCCAAGTGCGTTTATATATTATATACTTTATGGGTCATCCATACAACTCCTTAACCTTCCTAACTACCTAACCTATATGTTTAAGTAGCATAAGTGAACTTAATTCTCAGGAGCGTTGTGTGGCTGTAAAGTAATGCAGGCATCTGAGCTGGAAATCAAGAAATTGATTTGAATAAAATAATGATTCAATGCTAAGTAATTTTTATTTCACTTCACATTTACTTTGATATATTGTTTTGACTTCTAACTGACAAGCATACATGAATATACATAATTTTTGTAATACCACTTCGTTTCAGTCAAATAAGGTTCAAGTATTTATCTTGAAGTCAACTTACTTGATTTTCGATAACTTGTCGACCCAGTTTTGATAAATTGGAAAAGTTCTGAAGCTATCCTTGAACGATTAAGTTAGCAATGGACTAGTTAGTTATATTAGCTGTAAAGTGCACTTACATAAGTCTTTATTTTTAAAGAAAGCCAAAATTGCTGGTATCAAAAACTTTTTGTCATAAAACTACTGCATTACGAAAAGGCAACAGTAATATTTATATACAAGGCTTATCAATTTTTCCACCCACAAAGTCTTCGACACAATTATTTAAAAAATTTATGTTCTTCAAATGCACAAATTATCGCTAAAAGAGTCAACAAACATTTATAGTTTTCGACCAACTCATATCTTAAACTACTAAAAATTGCACATTTCCAAATGGGGACATTCTCCGAAGACTAGCAAGCATTTGTTTAATCCTCTGTATATTGATTTTTAATTGCTAACGAAAATGAGGTTTGCGAACAACCTACTTAGTCAACCTACGCCCTCATTGCCGCAGCTTCAATTTTATAGTTTCTGGCTGTGCTGCAATTCTGTTGTTGTTGTCTACATCAAAGGTGTTGTTAATGTGGGCATTCATCTGCATGCAAACGCGATTGCCGAAAAGTCATGTTGGTGGACGGACATTTATGCCAGTGAGGGTGTCAACAACATTGCGGGTATTGACAGACGACAACAAGACCGCCAACAATTGCCTGAATGCAGCTGCAAATTTAGTGATGAGGCTTGTGAGACCGCGCTGCCAATTTGCACCCCGCACCATAGACCGCCGCACAGATGTGCATCTTGCACAAAGAGCCCAAACGCATCACCGCACAACTGTGTGCTACGCCAATAATTGCAACAACAACAGCAACTGTAAATGCAATTGTGCGGGAGAAATTTGATTGTCTGCTGCCGAGTGTGCCATGACAACAACTTATCGCTTACAACAACAGAAACAATGCGGCACAGCTGCATATGCGCTTTAGTCAATTTATAATTTTCTTTATCACGAACATTTTCA
The DNA here is from genome assembly GCF_001853355.1 of Bactrocera latifrons. Lineage (NCBI taxonomy): Eukaryota > Metazoa > Arthropoda > Insecta > Diptera > Tephritidae > Bactrocera > Bactrocera latifrons. The sequence goes on along the minus strand of NW_017536979.1, from coordinate 122,997 downwards.
CGCCTTTCAGACGACGCTGCCGTCGCAGCTGCCACACAGCACATTTTATTAATTCCATCTAAAAAATTTCGAATTTCCATTTGCAGTTAATCGGCGAAACAGCACAAGTCCAGCAGCATCACATACCGCGGGTATTTTCTCCAAACGCCAACAACATCACATACAAAGACAGTTATTGAGGCACAACGCTATATAGCAGCAGCGCACAACATGTTGACCGATTGCAGCAGCATTCAAGGCTCCACGGCGAGCTCGTCGAGTGACGTTATGACACTGGCCACTACCTCTTCCTGGTGCGCCATGAGCATACCTTCCTCCGCGGCGGCGGCTGCGGCCGTGGCAAGCACACGCCTGCGCATACTGCGCCTCATACGACCGCACGCGCGCCGCATTTTGGTCACGCCCGACACCAGTCCGTCGTTCGGGTTCACCGTACGTGGTGGCAAAGAGTTTGGCACCGGATTTTTCATTTCAAGTGTGGAGCGGAACAGCGAGGCCGAACTTAAGGGAATGCGTGTAAGTATGCGAATTTTGGTTGCTCCACTTTCGAGCGATTGCTGCAACTAAATTATACCTAAGAAGCCAAAAAACAAGCAAAGCGATAGCAGTTTATATCTAAAAAAGTGAGAAACGTGAGTTTGCCACTGTCGTTAAAGTGAAATAAGACAAGCTGTCGCTACGTGGGTGCGTCCGACACGTACGTTGCGCCTATCATTTGTGCGGTAAAAACGCTTACTGATTTCGTGTGAATGTGTGTTAACATTCTGTGCCGTTTGTTTGTGAAAATTTATGTGGCACACGTACGGCTGCGTACATTCTAGACAAAAGCTAATGCTTCTCGCATTTCAAACGGCACTTCGCGATGCCCACATATTTAACCTACGCATGCGCAGACGTGTGTGTTTGTAGACATTTTAACTAGTATTTTATGTTTTAATTTTTATTTTTTGTGCAGATTGGTGACCAAATTCTGCGAATAAATGGCTTTCGCGTAGACGACGCCGTGCACAAGGAGATAATACAATTCATAACCAACCAGGATAGAATTACCATGAAAGTGAGGAGTGTGGGAATGCTGCCGATCAAAGAGTAAGTAAAGGAAGGCTCTACCTGTTTGTACAGTTTTCAAAAGTATTTGGACTGAAAATTCAAGAAAATATATGTATATATTAGTGTTATATTTTAAATTATTGACAGTCTAAGTGCCTTCATTTGATTGGTGACACTGGATATTCCGTTATATCATCGCTCTTCATGCATTCGATTCAACCGATTTAGTCGGACTCTGTCACATCCATTTCTCTAATGATGGCCTAAGTGCGGCCGCCTACGGTACGGCGCTCATGCGATTCCCTTTCAACCCACCAAGCCTCGGGTAAAAACAGCCTTTTTCTACAAATTTTTTCTCATATAAAAAATTAAATGTTTTATTAGAATTTTTTATAACTACGAAAACATTTAGAAATTTTTTGGAAAAAATATTTTAAACTCGGAGAAAAAGTGATAAAAATGGTATTTCAGTTAAAACCTTAATTTGAAACTTGCACAAAGGAAAAAACATTGAAATTTGGAATTACAAGAAAATGAAAATTTCAGTGAAAATTTCGCGATATTTTATTTTTTAAAATAGCTGTAATCGGAAAAAATATTTCGTCTTTAAGAATTGTATCTCAAAGACCTGTTTAAAATTTCTTGAAGGTCTGTTGAGTAGTTCTCGAGAAACCTTGCCAACTTCTTCAAAAACACAGTTTCGGAAAAAACTCGTTTAAAGGCAGCGCATTTAGCCTCGCCAGCTTGGAGCGCACAAGTTCTCAAGGCTGTATCTCCGAAATCAAGACTTGGATCTACTTAAAAATTTAGGACAATATGCTAAAGGTTTTGTAGAATTTAATGAGTTAATAGAAAATATTCGATTTTGTGGAACCTGTAAACTAATGTAACTCCTTAATCAGAAACATTGACTACCCACCTGATCAATCTTACTAATTTATAAAGATTAAACGAAATGTGGTGAGCTGATCCACAAGGTAGTTGAGTAGAAATCCTCTAATATTTCATTGAAGCCAACACGACAGTTTTTCAGCACTGTTGCTTTTTCGATGTTATCGACATTAATCGACGTGGATGGACGACTCGTATGCGTCAAGTTTTCGTTTACTTCACGACCTTCACTGAGTGTTTCTTGGCACGCAATTACTTGTGTTCGTGATAATGAAAATTCCCCAAAAGATTTCTGAAACTTGATCCCGTAGTAGTGATTCCATTGGAAATATAAAATTTCTAGCAAAATTGTTGTTGGTATAGTCAAATTAGCATATGGAGATCAAATTTCACATGAAAAAAATGTTGTATCAATCCAAGAAAAAAACGTGTCGATTAAGTGCGTGCAAATAGGTTGATCTTCTGGTATGTATCCACAGTTTGTAAAACTTATAAATATACGAATCTTTATATCTCTTTTTCTAATACTAAGATTAGCCTATTTTATTCTCTAACGCTGTTTACGCCTTTTTTGAATCCAAAACCTCAATTCTGATCCGACTCCTTTACAGCAAAGATGCAGACAAATTATCTTGGCACGCGGTAAAAACTTTCACGAACGGCAGCAGTGCCTCCTCCGAGAGTTCTTATAAAGTCGCGCCCGAACGTGAAACACGCAACAAAGAGGTAAATATCACGCTTGACGTGGCGCCACGTACAAAACTTGGACTTGGTATCTGTAAGGGGCCCGAGTGGAAACCCGGAATTTTTGTGCAATTCACCAAAGAAAAGAGTGTGGCACGCGAAGCTGGTCTACGTCAGGGCGATCAAATACTCAGTGTCAATAGCATAGATTTTTCCGATGTGCTTTTTAGCGAAGCGGTGGCGGTAATGAAAAGTGCTAGCAAATTGGAGATGATCGTACGAAAAGCAGCCGGATGCGATCTATTTCCGGGCGAATCAAGCGGCTACAACAGTTCAGCCAGTTCGGTGACAGGCGATCAAAGCCCCTGCTGGGCGGATGCGAAGTCAAAGCGTTTGACGGCGGTGCGCGAAGAAACAACGACCGCACCTTACGTCGAGCAACAGCGACGCGCTGATCAGCCAGACGGCTGTAACAAGCATAATAGAGATGCACCGGAAAAGAAACCAGTCGGAAGCCAGCAACAAGTCAATAAAACTATTATTAAATTGTCGGAGCAGGGCACATCTATTAACAACACATTCGTTAGTAGCACACAACCGGTAGCAAATGGCTCACGGATCGCGAGTGAGTATGGCATACCAAGATCAGTGAGCACCGTCGGCTCACACGAAGCACTGCCGCTACCGCCGCCAATGGTCCCTATGAACTCCAGTGGCTCTTCGTATGTGACGCGAGAGGAACGGGAGACCAGAACGGTGACGGTGGAAGTGCACCGTCAACAGGCGGACGAGGCAAAAAGACAGCAACAACAACAAAAGAAAATTCAACAGTTGCAGCAACAGCGCGTTGAATTCAACAGCCACCATCGTCACAACACGCTGCAGCCAACACATTCTTTACCCAGCCACACAACGCCAACGAAGCATCCGGAATTCCACAAATGCCTACGCAACAGCAGCGCACAGCTACAACAGCAACCGCAACAACAAACCACGCTATTTCAACAGTCGCAACAACAGCAAAGTACACAGAATTACCGCAACACGCGCCAAGCCGACAGCAGCTCGCTCTCCAGTGCCATAACCGAGGAGCTGAAAAAGCGCAAAGAGGTAAGTGAATTATTTAGCAACTGAAACAGCGAGTATAAGCAAATTACGAAAGCAATAATGTACAAAAATAACAAAAACCTACTTTCTATATTTCCCAATTGAACAATCTACACGCAACGCAACACGACTTCCAACACGCCGCACGCTTAATTTTCGCATCGCCTCGCAGAAACAGCGACTCAACGCGGCAACAGCTAATAGCAACGCCAGCAATAACAACAATGTAAACGCGCACAACCAAGGCAATTATATAAACATCAACGGCAAGCAGAACCATTACAGCCAGTGTAGGCAACAGCCGCCACAACAACAGCAGCAGCAGCAGCAACTTCATCATCACAACACGCTCCATCAGCCGCTGGCATTAAAGGCACAACAGCAACAACAACCGCACTATCACACCACGCCACTGTCGCCGTCTTCATCGTCGCTCTCATTGTCTGCTGCGCCAACATCCACAACGACAACGTCCGCGCCTGCGCCCGCGCCCTTGTCGGCCTCCAACGCTACGACAGCCGCGTTGAGTGCTCGCGCTGCTAGCAACAATGTTAATGGCAGCGAGCGCAACAACCACAGTCACAGCAGCGGCCACAACAACAACAGCAGTAGTCAAAACATTCCGACAGTTGGTACCTCAGCGATTGCCGGTGTCGGTGTTGGCGCTGGTGATCAGCACAGCGCGCTGATGGACGAGTTTAAACGTGCCCACCAGCGCATGTTCAAAAACGGGTTCCAAGAGACTGAACGCAAGGTAAGTGTTACAAGCGCGTCACAATTTCCATTTTCATCTCCCCTTCACGCAGTTCACAACAATTGTGACGCTTTTCAGTTTGGCGTACATTGTGCCTAAGTAATACATTAAGCTCAGCTGGAGCTTATATGCCAAAAACCAATTGACCTTGGTTTTCTTAGAAGCGCTCAACTTCTACTAAGTTTAGTAGTTCCTTTGCGCGTGCCCACAATAATTCTTTCGACGTAACGAACTGTGTCGATGTATGGATAAATACGAACTAATGACTCAATATTTGAGATATCGGTATCGAAATTTTTCAAGCCCTTCTCAAAAAATCTGCGCATTTGTCAAAGCCGCAAATATAGAAACACTGTACTATATAACGGGTTTTACAATAAGAGCGCTACACAAGTTTTAAATAAACCAAAAACGGTTTGGAATCTCAATGAAATTCTTTATTCCTGTGAAAGAACATTCGATGCCATTAAGTATGAAACTCGATTTCTTTTGCATGGACACCACGGTCCAGACTCTAAACCCAATTTTCCGAAAGATACTGGTGCAATTTCACATTCGATATTCGTACGAAGTCCATCAATCATCGCTGGCTTCATAGCCATAATTTTCCGGATCATTTTCAAATTGTTGCTCAACCCAATTCACGAATATAAGACGATTCTGGCAGTCAAGCGGTTTCAATTCTTGCGTCAATTTTGTATTGTAAGAGTGTAGGCCAATAGGAATTTTGGGTACTTCCGATGTACCGTTTTTCAGTTTGCACACAAGTAGCTCGTTACATCAGGTTTTGACTTTATTTATCATGCTTCTAACAAGATCGTCGTATAGACAATGCATGGGTTTCAAAAGGTTGATCACGTTTTCGATGCCTTTGTGGCCTGGCACCCAGTAGAAGTGAAGTTGCATACTTCTGGCAACACCTTGCGATACGAAGTTACTGCCTTGATTGCTGCTTGGCTGTCTACGCAGATGTTGACTCTGGCCTGCAGCCAGCTTCGCGCAAATACCTCAACTTAAAATATACTAAATGGTCTACTATGGTCCGGCAGCTTAAAAGGTTGCCTTATGCCTAACTTTGGGCAGTATATTCCCGCACCAACTCCTTTGTCCATTTTTGCCCCACCGTATATATGTTTAGCATGTTGCGCGTAGCTAACATATCTTTGTTCATTGATACGTATCCAAATGAATTTAAGTAATATTCTGAGAACACGTACCCGAAAACACCTGACCAAACGTCATTCCGTCTAACAATAGCATTGCAAGCTTAGAGGAATTGGTTAGGTGCATAGGTACCTGCTTATAAAGCCAATGGCTGTGAGCGTCACATAGCCGACAGTAAACGGTAAACAGCAGTTTGAAATGTGAGTAACGAATAAGCCAAGCGAAAAGCGCTGCTGAGTGAATGAATGAAGGAGCTAAGAAGCTAACTGCACCACATAGCTGCATGCATCGCTACTACACGTCTGTTGTGCGCGCAGAGGCGTTTAGGTTGCTGAGCAGTGGCGCACTTAAATGCGCCGTTTGTTACTAGTTTTCTAGTTGCATGGGGTTTACGGTGTAACGCTAACCGCTGGGCATCAGTTGCTGTTGTTTTAACTTGCGGGTACACAGTCACGACAGCCGAGCCGAGCCGAGCTGCGTCCCATTGTAAGCACAATTGCAGGCGAGTCGCTACTAACTTTAGCGCATTATTCTAAAGCGAAACGACGTGTGCAGTTAACTGATTTTTTCAGCCGCATTGTTCTTGTACAACCACGTCTACAAGTATACGCAAATATTATATTGTCGGTCTATCGCTGTATGCACAAAATAAATATGAAAATAAAAATAAAAGCAAGCAGATAAAAACAAAATAACAAACAACAAGCTTTGAGCCCTGATTGCCTAGAGCGCAGCGTCTATTTGACATGTGTTTGGGTGTCAGTGTGCAGCGGCATATAACAGGTGTTTGTTGTGGTTGCACAGCAATAATTATAAATAAATATTTCGCTTATTTATTTTCATATGTACTTGGGTTTTTGTTTTTTTTTTTTTTTTTTTTTTTTTTTTTTTTTTTTTTTTTTTTTTTTTTTTTTTTTTTTTTTTTTTTTTTTTTTTTTTTTTTTTTCAAATTTACTTCGCGCTAAACTCGGGTTGTTTGCGAAGAAGC